>NC_053394.1:257991640-258291640 GCF_905171765.1 Bufo bufo
GGCCCATGTCACCCAGGCACAGCAGGGGTTCATTCATGGCAAAAGTGGGATCATGTCACCCAGCAATAGAACAGAGGATTTTGAGAGATTTAGGCCCCTGTCAGCAATGCAGAGCAGGGGTTCATTCACGGCAAAAGGGGGTTTTATGCCACCCAGCAATAGAACAGAGGATTTTGATAGATTTAGGCCTTGTCAGCAATGCAGAGCAGGGGTTCATTCACGGCAAAAGGGGGTTCATGTCACCCAGCAATAGAACAGAGGATTTTGAGAGATTTAGGCCCCAGTCACACAGGCATAGCAGGGGTTCATTCACGGCAAAAGGGGGTTCATGTCACCCAGCAATAGAACAGATGATTTTGAGAGATTTAGGCCCCTGTCAGCAATGCAGAGCAGGGGTTCATTCACAGCAAAAGGGAGTTTATGTCACCCAGCAATAGAACAGACTATTTGAGAGATTTAGGCCCCTGTCGGCAATGCAGAGCAGGGATTCATTCACGGCAAAAGGGGGTTCATGTCACCCAGCAATAGAACAGAGGAATTTTGAGAGATTTAGGCCCCTGTCACCCAGGCACAGCAGGGGTTCATTCACGGCAAAAGGGGATTCATGTCACCCAGCAATAGAACAGAGGATTTTGAGACATTTAGGCGCCAGTCACCCAGGCACAGCAGGGGTTCATTCACGGCAAAAGGGAGTTCATGTCACCCAGCAATAGAACAGACGATTCTGAGAGATTTAGGACCCTTTCGTCCAGGCACAGCAGGGGTTCATTCACGTCAAAAGGGGGATCATGTCACCGAGCAATAGAACAGAGGATTTTGAGAGATTTAGGCCCATGTCACCCAGGCACAGCAGGGGTTCATTCATGGCAAAAGTGGGATCATGTCACCCAGCAATAGAACAGAGGATTTTGAGACATTTAGGCCCCAGTCACGCAGGCACAGCAGGGGTTCATTCACGGCAAAAGGGGGTTCATTTCACCCAGCAATAGAACAGAGGATTTTGAGAGATTTAGGCCCCTGTCAGCAATGCAGAGCAGGGGTTCATTCACGGCAAAAGGGGGTTCATGTCACCCAGCAATACAACAGAGGATTTTGAGAGATTTATGCCCCTGTCAGCAATGCAGAGCAGGGGTTCATTCACAGCAAAAGGGGGTTCATGTCACCCAGCAATAGAACAGAGGATTTTGAGAGATATAGGCCCCTATCACCCAGGCACAGCAGGGGTTCATTCACGGCAAAAGGGGGATCATGTCACCCAGCAATAGAACAGAGTATTTTGAGAGATTTAGGCCCATGTCACCCAGGCACAGCAGGGGTTCATTCATGGCAAAAGTGGGATCATGTCACCCAGCAATAGAACAGAGGATTTTGAGAGATTTAGGCCCCTGTCAGCAATGCAGAGCAGGGGTTCATTCACGGCAAAAGGGGGTTTTATGCCACCCAGCAATAGAACAGAGGGTTTTGATAGATTTAGGCCTTTGTCAGCAATGCAGAGCAGGGGTTCATTCACGGCAAAAGGGGGTTCATGTCACCCAGCAATAGAACAGAGGATTTTGAGAGATTTAGGCCCCAGTCACACAGGCATAGCAGGGGTTCATTCACGGCAAAAGGGGGTTCATGTCACCCAGCAATAGAACAGATGATTTTGAGAGATTTAGGCCCCTGTCACTCAGGCACAGCAGGGGTTTGTATCCGCCAAAAATGGTAAAATGTCACCCGACAATTGAAAATAAGATTTTTTTTCAATTTAGGGCACTAAAATTGGCACTTTTTTGAAAGGGGGGTCATGTCACCCAGCAATACAACAGAGGATTTTGAGAGATTTAGGCCCCTGTCAGCAATGCAGAGCAGGGGTTCATTCACGGCAAAAGGGAGTTCATGTCACCCAGCAATACAACAGAGAATTTTGAGAGATTTAGGCCCCAGTCACCCAGGCACAGCAGGGGTTCATTCATGGCAAAAGGGGTTTCATGTCACCTAGCAATAGAACAGAGGATTTTGAGAGAATTAGGCCCCTGTCAGCAATGCAGAGCAGGGGTTCATTCACAGCAAAAGGGAGTTAATGTCGCCCAGCAATAGAACAGACGATTCTGAGAGATTTAGGCCCCTTTCACCCAGGCACAGCAGGGGTTCATTCACGGCAAAAGGGGGATCATGTCACCCAGCAATAGAACAGAGGATTTTGAGAGATTTAGGCCCATGTCACCCAGGCACAGCAGGGGTTCATTCATGGCAAAAGTGGGATCATGTCACCCAGCAATAGAACAGAGGATTTTGAGAGATTTAGGCCCCTGTCAGCAATGCAGAGCAGGGGTTCATTCACGGCAAAAGGGGGTTTTATGCCACCCAGCAATAGAACAGAGGATTTTGATAGATTTAGGCCTTTGTCAGCAATGCAGAGCAGGGGTTCATTCACGGCAAAAGGGGGTTCATGTCACCCAGCAATAGAACAGACTATTTTGAGAGATTTAGGCCCCAGTCACACAGGCATAGCAGGGGTTCATTCACGCAAAAGGGGGTTCATGTCACCCAGCAATACAACAGAGGATTTTGAGAGATTTAGGCCCCTGTCAGCAATGCAGAGCAGGGGTTCATTCTCAGCAAAAGGGTGATCATGTCACCCAGCAATAGTACAGAGGATTCATTCACGGCAGGGGTTAATTCACGGCAAAAGGGGGATCATGTCACCCAGCAATAGAACAGAGGATTTTGAGAGATTTAGGCCCCTGTCAGCAATGCAGAGCAGGGGTTCATTCACAGCAAAAGGGTGATCATGTCACCCAGTAATAGTACAGAGGATTTTGAGAGATTTAGGCCCCTGTCGGCAATGCAGAGCAGGGATTCATTCACGGCAAAAGGGGGTTCATGTCACCCAGCAATAGAACAGAGAATTTTGAGAGATTTAGGCCCCTGTCACCCAGGCACAGCAGGGGTTCATTCACGGCAAAAGGGGGTTCATGTCACCCAACAATAGAACCGAGGATTTTGAAAGATTTAGGCCCCAGTCACCCAGGCACAGCAGGGGTTCATTCACGGCAAAAGGGAGTTCATGTCACCCAGCAATAGAACAGACGATTTTGAGAGATTTAGGCCCCTGTCAGCAATGCAGAGCAGGGGTTCATTCACGGCAAAAGGGGGTTCATGTCACCCAGCAATACAACAGAGGATTTTGAGAGATTTATGCCCCTGTCAGCAATGCAGAGCAGGGGTTCATTCACAGCAAAAGGGGGTTCATGTCACCCAGCAATAGAACAGAGGATTTTGAGAGATATAGGCCCCTGTCACCCAGGCACAGTAGGGGTTCATTCACGGCAAAAAGGGGGATCTTGTCACCCAGCAATAGAACAGAGGATTTTGAGAGATTTAGGCCCCTGTCACTCAGGCACAGCAGGGGTTTGTATCCGCCAAAAATGGTAAAATGTCACCCGACAATTGAAAATAAGATTTTTTTTCAATTTAGGGCACTAAAATTGGCACTTTTTTGAAAGGGGGGTCATGTCACCCAGCAATACAACAGAGGATTTTGAGAGATTTAGGCCCCTGTCAGCAATGCAGAGCAGGGGTTTATTCACGGCAAAAGGGAGTTCATGTCACCCAGCAATACAACAGAGGATTTTGAGAGATTTAGGCTCCAGTCACCCAGGCACAGCAGGGGTTCATTCATGGCAAAAGGGGTTTCATGTCACCTAGCAATAGAACAGAGGATTTTGAGAGAATTAGGCCCCTGTCAGCAATGCAGAGCAGGGGTTCATTCACGGCAAAAGGGGGTTCATGTCACCCAGCAATACAACAGAGGATTTTGAGAGATTTAGGCCCCAGTCACCCAGGCACAGCAGGGGTTCATTCACGGCAAAAGGGGGTTCATGTCACCCAGCAATAGGACAGAGGATTTTGAGAGATTTAGGCCCCTGTCAGCAATGCAGAGCAGGGGTTCATTCACAGCAAAAGGGAGTTAATGTCGCCCAGCAATAGAACAGACGATTCTGAGAGATTTAGGCCCCTTTCACCCAGGCACAGCAGGGGTTCATTCACGGCAAAAGGGGGATCATGTCACCCAGCAATAGAACAGAGGATTTTGAGAGATTTAGGCCCATGTCACCCAGGCACAGCAAGGGTTCATTCATGGCAAAAGTGGGATCATGTCACCCAGCAATAGAACAGAGGATTTTGAGAGATTTAGGCCCCTGTCAGCAATGCAGAGCAGGGGTTCATTCACGGCAAAAGGGGGTTTTATGCCACCCAGCAATAGAACAGAGGATTTTGATAGATTTAGGCCTTTGTCAGCAATGCAGAGCAGGGGTTCATTCACGGCAAAAGGGGGTTCATGTCACCCAGCAATAGAACAGAGGATTTTGAGAGATTTAGGCCCCAGTCACACAGGCATAGCAGGGGTTCATTCACGGCAAAAGGGGGTTCATGTCACCCAGCAATAGAACAGATGATTTTGAGAGATTTAGGCCCCTGTCAGCAATGCAGAGCAGGGGTTCATTCACAGCAAAAGGGAGTTTATGTTACCCAGCAATAGAACAGACTATTTTGAGAGATTTAGGCCCCTGTCGGCAATGCAGAGCAGGGATTCATTCACGGCAAAAGGGGGTTCATGTCACCCAGCAATAGAACAGAGAATTTTGAGAGATTTAGGCCCCTGTCACCCAGGCACAGCAGGGGTTCATTCACGGCAAAAGGGGGTTCATGTCACCCAGCAATAGAACAGAGGATTTTGAGACATTTAGGCGCCAGTCACCCAGGCACAGCAGGGGTTCATTCACGGCAAAAGGGAGTTCATGTCACCCAGCAATAGAACAGACGATTCTGAGAGATTTAGGACCCTTTCGTCCAGGCACAGCAGGGGTTCATTCACGTCAAAAGGGGGATCATGTCACCGAGCAATAGAACAGAGGATTTTGAGAGATTTAGGCCCATGTCACCCAGGCACAGCAGGGGTTCATTCATGGCAAAAGTGGGATCATGTCACCCAGCAATAGAACAGAGGATTTTGAGACATTTAGGCCCCAGTCACGCAGGCACAGCAAGGGTTCATTCACGGCAAAAGGGGGTTCATTTCACCCAGCAATAGAACAGAGGATTTTGAGAGATTTAGGCCCCTGTCAGCAATGCAGAGCAGGGGTTCATTCACGGCAAAAGGGGGTTCATGTCACCCAGCAATACAACAGAGGATTTTGAGAGATTTATGCCCCTGTCAGCAATGCAGAGCAGGGGTTCATTCACAGCAAAAGGGGGTTCATGTCACCCAGCAATAGAACAGAGGATTTTGAGAGATATAGGCCCCTATCACCCAGGCACAGCAGGGGTTCATTCACGGCAAAAGGGGGATCATGTCACCCAGCAATAGAACAGAGGATTTTGAGAGATTTAGGCCCATGTCACCCAGGCACAGCAGGGGTTCATTCATGGCAAAAGTGGGATCATGTCACCCAGCAATAGAACAGAGGATTTTGAGAGATTTAGGCCCCTGTCAGCAATGCAGAGCAGGGGTTCATTCACGGCAAAAGGGGGTTTTATGCCACCCAGCAATAGAACAGAGGGTTTTGATAGATTTAGGCCTTTGTCAGCAATGCAGAGCAGGGGTTCATTCACGGCAAAAGGGGGTTCATGTCACCCAGCAATAGAACAGAGGATTTTGAGAGATTTAGGCCCCAGTCACACAGGCATAGCAGGGGTTCATTCACGGCAAAAGGGGGTTCATGTCACCCAGCAATAGAACAGATGATTTTGAGAGATTTAGGCCCCTGTCAGCAATGCAGAGCAGGGGTTCATTCACAGCAAAAGGGAGTTTATGTCACCCAGCAATAGAACAGACTATTTTGAGAGATTTAGGCCCCTTTCACCCAGGCACAGCAGGGGTTCATTCACGCAAAAAGGGGATCATGTCACCCAGCAATAGAACAGAGGATTTTGAGAGATTTAGGCCCCTGTCAGCAATGCAGAACAGGGGTTCATTCACAGCAAAAGGGTGATCATGTCACCCAGCAATAGTACAGAGGATTCATTCACGGCAGGGGTTAATTCACGGCAAAAGGGGGATCATGTCACCTAGCAATAGAACAGAGGATTTTGAGATATTTAGGCCCCTGTCAGCAATGCAGAGCAGGGGTTCATACACAGCAAAAGGGTGATCATGTCACCCAGCAATAGTACAGAGGATTTTGAGAGAGTTAGGCCCCTGTCAGCAATGCAGAGCAGGGATTCATTCACGGCAAAAGGGGGTTCATGTCACCCAGCAATAGAACAGAGAATTTTGAGAGATTTAGGCCCCTGTCACCCAGGCACAGCAGGGGTTCATTCACGGCAAAAGGGGGTTCATGTCACCCAACAATAGAACCGAGGATTTTGAAAGATTTAGGCCCCTGTCGGCAATGCAGAGCAGGGGTTCATTCACAGCAAAAGGGAGTTCATGTCACCCAGCAATAGAACAGACGATTCTGAGAGATTTAGGCCCCTTTCACCCAGGCACAGCAGGGTTTCATTCACGGCAAAAGGGGGATCATGTCACCGAGCAATAGAACAGAGGATTTTGAGAGATTTAGGCCCATGTCACCCAGGCACAGCAGGGGTTCATTCATGGCAAAAGTGGGATCATGTCACCCAGCAATAGAACAGAGGATTTTGAGACATTTAGGCGCCAGTCGACCAGGCATAGCAGGGGTTCATTCACGGCAAAAGGGAGTTCATGTCACCCAGCAATAGAACAGACGATTCTGAGAGATTTAGGCCCCTTTCACCCAGGCACAGCAGGGGTTCATTCACGGCAAAAGGGGGATCATGTCACCGAGCAATAGAACAGAGGATTTTGAGAGATTTAGGCCCATGTCACCTAGGCACAGCAGGGGTTCATTCATGGCAAAAGTGGGATCATGTCACCCAGCAATAGAACAGAGGATTTTGAGACATTTAGGCCCCAGTCACGCAGGCACAGCAGGGGTTCATTCACGGCAAAAGGGGGTTCATTTCACCCAGCAATAGAACAGAGGATTTTGAGAGATTTAGGCCCCTGTCAGCAATGCAGAGCAGGGGTTCATTCACGTCAAAAGGGGGTTCATGTCACCCAGCAATACAACAGAGGATTTTGAGAGATTTATGCCCCTGTCAGCAATGCAGAGCAGGGGTTCATTCACAGCAAAAGGGGGTTCATGTCACCCAGCAATAGAACAGAGGATTTTGAGAGATATAGGCCCCTGTCACCCAGGCACAGCAGGGGTTCATTCACGGCAAAAAGGGGGATCTTGTCACCCAGCAATAGAACAGAGGATTTTGAGAGATTTAGGCCCCTGTCACTCAGGCACAGCAGGGGTTTGTATCCGCCAAAAATGGTAAAATGTCACCCGACAATTGAAAATAAGATTTTTTTTCAATTTAGGGCACTAAAATTGGCACTTTTTTGAAAGGGGGGTCATGTCACCCAGCAATACAACAGAGGATTTTGAGAAATTTAGGCCCCAGTCACCCAGGCACAGCAGGGGTTCATTCATAGCAAAAGGGGGTTCATGTCACCTAGCAATAGAACAGAGGATTTTGAGAGAATTAGGCCCCTGTCAGCAATGCAGAGCAGGGGTTCATTCACGGCAAAAGGGGGTTCATGTCACCCAGCAATACAACAGAGGATTTTGAGAGATTTAGGCCCCAGTCACCCAGGCACAGCAGGGGTTCATTCACGGCAAAAGGGGGTTCATGTCACCCAGCAATAGGACAGAGGATTTTGAGAGATTTAGGCCCCTGTCAGCAATGCAGAGCAGGGGTTCATTCACAGCAAAAGGGAGTTAATGTCGCCCAGCAATAGAACAGACGATTCTGAGAGATTTAGGCCCCTTTCACCCAGGCACAGCAGGGGTTCATTCACGGCAAAAGGGGGATCATGTCACCCAGCAATAGAACAGAGGATTTTGAGAGATTTAGGCCCATGTCACCCAGGCACAGCAGGGGTTCATTCATGGCAAAAGTGGGATCATGTCACCCAGCAATAGAACAGAGGATTTTGAGAGATTTAGGCCCCTGTCAGCAATGCAGAGCAGGGGTTCATTCACGGCAAAAGGGGGTTTTATGCCACCCAGCAATAGAACAGAGGATTTTGATAGATTTAGGCCTTTGTCAGCAATGCAGAGCAGGGGTTCATTCACGGCAAAAGGGGGTTCATGTCACCCAGCAATAGGACAGAGGATTTTGAGAGATTTAGGCCCCTGTCAGCAATGCAGAGCAGGGGTTCATTCACAGCAAAAGGGAGTTAATGTCGCCCAGCAATAGAACAGACGATTCTGAGAGATTTAGGCCCCTTTCACCCAGGCACAGCAGGGGTTCATTCACGGCAAAAGGGGGATCATGTCACCCAGCAATAGAACAGAGGATTTTGAGAGATTTAGGCCCATGTCACCCAGGCACAGCAGGGGTTCATTCATGGCAAAAGTGGGATCATGTCACCCAGCAATAGAACAGAGGATTTTGAGAGATTTAGGCCCCTGTCAGCAATGCAGAGCAGGGGTTCATTCACGGCAAAAGGGGGTTTTATGCCACCCAGCAATAGAACAGAGGATTTTGATAGATTTAGGCCTTTGTCAGCAATGCAGAGCAGGGGTTCATTCACGGCAAAAGGGGGTTCATGTCACCCAGCAATAGAACAGAGGATTTTGAGAGATTTAGGCCCCTGTCAGCAATGCAGAGCAGGGGTTCATTCACGGCAAAAGGGGGTTCATGTCACCCAGCAATACAACAGAGGATTTTGAGAGATTTAGGCCCCAGTCACACAGGCATAGCAGGGGTTCATTCACGGCAAAAGGGGGTTCATGTCACCCAGCAATAGAACAGATTATTTTGAGAGATTTAGGCCCCTGTCAGCAATGCAGAGCAGGGGTTCATTCACAGCAAAAGGGAGTTTATGTCACCCAGCAATAGAACAGACTATTTTGAGAGATTTAGGCCCCTTTCACCCAGGCACAGCAGGGGTTCATTCACACAAAAGGGGGATCATGTCACCCAGCAATAGAACAGAGGATTTTGAGAGATTTAGGCCCCTGTCAGCAATGCAGAGCAGGGGTTCAGTCACAGCAAAAGGGTGATCATGTCACCCAGCAATAGTACAGAGGATTCATTCACGGCAGGGGTTAATTCACGGCAAAAGGGGGAATCATGTCACCCAGCAATAGAACAGAGGATTTTGAGAGATTTAGGCCCCTGTCAGCAATGCAGAGCAGGGGTTCATTCAAAGCAAAAGGGTGATCATGTCACCCAGCAATAGTACAGAGGATTTTGAGAGATTTAGGCCCCTGTCGGCAATGCAGAGCAGGGGTTCATTCACGGCAAAAGGGGGTTCATGTCACCCAGCAATAGAACAGAGAATTTTGAGAGATTTAGGCCCCTGTCACCCAGGCACAGCAGGGGTTCATTCACGGCAAAAGGGGGTTCATGTCACCCAACAATAGAACCGAGGATTTTGAAAGATTTAGGCCCCAGTCACCCAGGCACAGCAGGGGTTCATTCACGGCAAAAGGGTGTTCATGTCACCCAGCAATAGAACAGAGGATTTTGAGAGATTTAGGCCCCTGTCGGCAATGCAGAGCAGGGGTTCATTCACGGCAAAAGGGGGTTCATGTCACCCAGCAATAGAACAGAGAATTTTAAGAGATTTAGGCCCCTGTCACCCCGGCACAGCAGGGGTTCATTCACGGCAAAAGGGGGTTCATTTCACCCAGCGATAGAGCAGAGGATTGTACTTGCTCAGGCCTCACTATCCTTAAAAACGGCATTAGGCCCGACCAAATATCGCTGTAGATTCTGGCGGCTACTGGGATGAGGTAGTAGGTTCAGTAGGACGTGTAGCTGTGGCAGAACGGCCACGTCCTCTCTCTGCACCAGAGGCTCCACCAACACCACCACCACGACCACGTCCCTTATTAGATGTTTGCCTCTTAGTTAGCATTCACAAAGCAAAGTAAAAAGTGGTTAAGTCTGTTAAAAATAATTAACCGCCAATAAAAACCCTGATGTAGGGTATTGCACTCTATTTTTTTTTTAAACTCTATATGACAGCGGTATTTGTGGCCTAAATGTGACACTCACTTATGCACGTCTTATCCCAGATGTGCAGTATATCAGAGGCTTTTTTCACCCCAGTAACCAAAAAGCCGTATTTATGGCCTAAATTTGACAGTCACATATACACGTCTAATACCAGATGTGCAGTATATTAGAGGGTTTTTTCACCCTAACCAAAAAGCTGTATTTCTGTCCTAAATGTGACAGTCACTTATGCACGTGTAATCCCAGATGTGTAGAGTATGAGAGGCTTTCTTCACCCCAGTATGCCAAAGCCGTATTTATGGCCTAAATGTGACAGTCACTTATTCATGTGTAATCCCAGATGTGCAATATATTAGAGGCTTTTTTCACCCCAGTAACCAAAAAGCCGTATTTCTGGCCTAAATGTGCCAGTCACTTATGCTTTTCTAATACCAGATGTGCAGTATATTAGAGTTTTTTTCACTTTAACAAAAAAGCTGTATTTCTGTCCTAAATGTGACAGTCACTTATGCACGTGTAATCCCAGATGTGCAGTATATTAGAGGGTTTTTTCACCTTAACCAAAAAGCTGTATTTCTGTTCTAAATGTGACAGTCACTTATGCACGTGTAATCCCAGATGTGCAGTATATTAGAGGGTTTTTTCACCCTAACCAAACAGCTATATTTCTGTCCTAAATGTGACAGTCACTTATGCACGTGTAATCCCAGATGTGCAGTATATTAGAGGGTTTTTTCACCCTAACCAAAAAGCTGTATTTCTGTCCTAAATGTGACAGTCACTTATGCATGTGTAATCCCAGATGTGCAGTATATTAGAGGGTTTTTTCACCCTAACCAAAAAGCTGTATTTCTGTCCTAAATGTGACAGTCACTTATGCTTGTCTAATCCCAGATGTGCAGTATATTAGAGGCATTTTTTACCCCAGTAACCAAAAAGCCGTATTTATGGCCTAAATGTGACAGTCACATATGCACGTGTAATTCCAGATGTGCAGTATATTAGAGGTTTTTTTTCACCCTAACCAAAAAGCTGTATTTCTGTCCTAAATGTGACAGTCACTTATGCACGTGTAATCCCAGATGTATAGAATATGAGAGGCTTTTTTTCACCCCAGTTTGCCAAAGCCGTATCTATGGCCTAAATGTGACAGTCACTTATGCACGTGTAATCCCAAATATGCAATATATTAGAGGCTTTTTTCACCCCAGTAACCAAAAAGCCGTATGGCCTAAATGTGACAGTCACTTATGCTTGTCTAATCCCAGATGTGCAGTATATTAGAGGGGTTTATCACCCTAACCAAAAAGCTGTATTTCTGTCCTAAATGTGACAGTCACTTATGCTTGTCTAATCCCAGATGTGCAGTATATCAGAGGTATTTTTTACCCCAGTAACCAAAAAGCTGTATTTATGGCCTAAATGTGACAGTCACTTATGCACGTGTAATCCCAGATGTGCAGTATATTAGAGGCTTTTTTCACCCTAACCAAAAAACTTTATTTCTGTCCTAAATGTGACAGTCACTTATGCACGTGTAATCCCAGATGTGTAGAATGAGAGGCTTTTTTCACCCCAGTATGCCAAAGCCGTATTTATGGCCTAAATGTGACAGTCACTTATGCACGTTTATTCCCAGATGTGCAGTATATTAGAGGGTTTTTTACCCCAGTATGCCAAAGCCGTATTTATGGCCTAAATGTGACAGTCACTTATGCACGTGTAATCCAGATGTGTAGTATATTAGAGTTTTTTTTTTACCCTAACCAAAAAGCTGTATTTCTGTCCTAAATGTGACAATCACTTATGCTTGTCTAATCCTAGATGTGAAGTATATCAGAGGCTTTTTTCACCCCAGTAACCAAAAAGCTGTATTTATGGCCTAAATGTGACAGTCACTTATGCTTGTCTAATCCCAGATGTGCAGTATATTAGAGTTTTTTTTTACCCCAGTATGCCAAAGCTGTATTTCTGGACTTGCAGATAGCCTATACTGGTGCACTATTATTGCATAAAATGGCTGCCGATCATGTATTGATATTGACTAACTGAAGAAAAAAAAGTTCGTTTTCAGCAGTAGTTGGCTCAGGGCAGGCTTAAAAAAATTGTGCACTGCACCCACAAAACACTTTTTCTGTAGATCGCTGAGTACATAAACCAGTTCTTGATAAGATTTCTCCCTGATCTCTCCCTCACAGCAGCTGCAGCCTCTCCCTACACTAATCCGAGCAGATTGACGGGCAGCGCTACGTGACTCCAGCTTAAATAGAGGCTGGGTCACATGCTGCAGTTGGCCAATCACAGCCATGCCAATAGTAGGCATGGCTGTGATGGCCTTTTGGGGCAAGTAGAATGACGCTTGTTGATTTGGCTGCTTTGCAGCCTTTCAAAAAGCGCCATAAAAATCGCCGGACACCGAACCCGAACTTTTACGTAAATGTTCGGGTTCGGGTCCGGGTGCCCAAAACCCTAAAGTTCGTTACGAACCCGAACAGTTCGGGTTCGCTCAACTCTACTCCTGATGCTTCCGCCACCTTCAAGCTATGTAATCTTGCCACTCTGTGACCTCCTCATGCAGCTGCCATCGACACACTATGTCACCTTGCCAGTCTGTGGTCTCCTCATGTAGCTGCCATCAACACACTATGTCACCTTGCCAGTCTGTGGTCTCCTCATGCTGCTGCCATCTCCACACTATGTTACCTTGCCACTCTGTGGTATATTTGCTGCTTCTGCTTCCATCTACACACTATGTCCCCTTGCCACTCTGTGGTATCCTGCTTCTGCTGCCATATCCACACTATGTCACCTTGCCACTCTTTGTCCTCCTAATGCCGCCACCACCTCCAAACTATTTCATCTTGCCATTCTTTGGCCTCCTGATGCTGCCGCCACTTCCAAACTATGTAACTTCATGCTGCTGCCATCTCCACACTATGTCACCTTGCCACTCTGTGGTATCCTGCTTCTGCTATATCCACACTATATCATCTCGCCACTTTGTGGCCTCCTCATGCTGCTACCGTATCCACAGCATGTCACCTTGCCACTCTGTGGCCTCCTCATGCTGCCGCCACTTCCAAACTATGCAACTTTGCCACTCCGTGGCCTCTTCATGCTGCTGCCATCTCCACACTATGTCACCTTGCCACTCTGTGGTATCCTGCTTCTGCTATATCCACACTAGATCATCTTGCCACTCTATGGCCTCCTCATGCTGCTTCCATATCCACACTATGTCACCTTGCCACTCTGTGGCCTCCTCATGCTGCTGCCATTTCCACACTATGTCACCTTGCCACTTTGTGGTATCCTGCTGCTGCTGCCATATCCACACTATGTCACCTTGCCACTCTGCGGCCTCTTAATGCTGCAGTCACCTCAAAACTATGTCACCTTGCCACTCTGTGGCTTCCTCATGCTGCTGCCATCTCCACACTATGTCACCCTGACACTCTATGGCCTCCTAATTCTGCCGCCACCTCCAAACTATGTCACCTTGCCACTCTGTGGTCTCCTGATGCTGTTGCTGCTATCTCCACACTATGTCACCTTGCCACTCGGTGGCCTCCTCATACTGCTGCCAGCTCCAGACTCTGTCATTGTGCCACTCAGTGTTCTCCTCATACTGCTGCCAAATCCAAACCTTGTCTCCTCATGCTGCTTTCACCTTACCACTATGTCATAGAACCACTCTGTGGACTTCTCATGCTGTTCCCACCCTCCCCACTTCATGACTGGTCCACTATTTGGCTTTTGGCCTGGCTGACATCATCATTTATTTGACCTTTCTTCTGATCTTTCAGAAGGAAGGAAAAATGAGACGCACAATGAATCCTGTCTGTGTAGCAGTTGTAAGGCCTGTATGGTCCCATCAGAATTGGCTTATGATTTGGTAGCCAAAAGCAGGAGTGGGTAGAAAACACAGAAGACATGCAAATATTCTAGTCACGTGTCATCTCTGTTTTACATCCACTCCTGTTTTTTTTTTTTTTGGCATTAGCAATACTGATGGATTATTGAGCAAATGCTGACCGACTGAAGGCGTATGCTCCACAGACAGGTTCCTTTTTTTCGTGGTCTATTGTTCTGACAGATCAAATAATCAGTGATTCTGTCCAGGGGGCTCTACTTGTATACTCGTTTAATAGAACAGGTTCTTATAACATCTATGTGGAATCAGCTGGCAATGGTGTAAAAGGAGTGTGCTTCTTCTTGGCTCTAACATCGACCTGTAAGGCTGAGTTTATACTTGACTTATTTGGTCAGTTTTGGCCCCGTGACTGCCCTAATAAGTGAAGTGTGCAGTGATTCTAAGAGCGATGCCTGTCATCTGCATGTCATACGGACTCACAGTATTATTTCACTACCAAAACAGACTCCCTATACGTGTTACTACAAGGCACAGTGTTCTACACCACTATAAAGGCTCTCAGCAGCCTGGAAATAGCAGTTTTTAACGTAATTCACCGCAAACTTATTCGGATCGAACCAAATGTTTCCCGAAAGATTTGACGAATCAAATTTTTTTTTAATTCGCTCACTAGTCACAATTATTGAAGTTCAATCAGTCCTTCTCAAGCAGCATTCTACTCTACAAAGAAACCTGAGAATGCAGATTCTTCGATCTGCTGAAAATGCTGACCATCGGCATCTCAGTGGAACTGCCCAGCAGGATGCCCCTTTGTGGATTAAGTTTCCTCACAGAGTATATTATGAGTGACATGTAAAAGCATTATGAGGGATACCAGGTCAGAAGTCGCCACAGCAATACTAATCAGGATTTGTGCAAAAGGTCACATAAAGTTAAAACTTTATTTATACGTTTGGTTCTTCGTTGGAAAGAGTTGAAATCTGAATTTATTTACCATAGAGGCAAGTATCCCCTTTCTAGTTGTCTATGTATGTAAACCAGTCATTGGACAGAGTAATAAGAGATTTTGATGGGCCTCCAGTGGATTCTCCATTGACCATATTTTCACACCAGTTGAAGTCATTGTAACATGTGGAAATTTCCATAGGCTACTTTGTGACAACTGCTGATACAGTAAATCAACTTCAGCATGGTCAATAGAATGACAGTGATGGATTAGTTTAATGTAACCTTTCCCCCAAGCCTAGTCAAAGTAGCATTTAGAGGCCAAAGGACAACATAAAAATAGTTACAAACTGAAAAGAATGGTGTGGTATTAAACACGCAGGAAGTGCTCAAACCCACATGCGGTTGAGCATATATATAGGGGAGCAATTCCTGCACTTGAGGCCCATTGCTAATGACGATCCCCAGCAAAAATGCATATAGTGGAGGATGCCTGCAGCGAACCACAAGTACCACAATAGACATCCTACACAAGATAGCAATTATGTGTATGTGATAATCAATATAGCAATATAACAAAATAATAGCAAAGACAGGTGCACTCTGCGGTCTTACTAAACCCTCAAACTGATTTTAAAATTGAGAGATTAGCCAACATATCCTACGGTGTACGACATGTCTGAGCCCGAGCACCGCGCCAAGGTTTCTCAAGTAGCTCGGGAACCTAACACTCACCTACCTGTGCCATATGGGCATTACCAGGAGCCAGTGGGCAAATTACAGGAGCATGAGGCCGACTCACAGACAACTCACCAGTTACCTCCAGCATGGGACCATGCTAGCAATGGGAGGAGGGAGGAGTCTGCGAGTCCCACTCAAGACTGGCTGATAAGGCCCAGGCCTCACAGGTGCACCTAAATGTAGCCTGTAGATGGAAAACAGGCACATTTAAATTGGAGTTTATACACCTCCAGGCATCTCTATAAATACAAACTGAAAAGAATGGCGTGATATTAAACACGCAGGAAGTGCTCAAACCCACATGCGGTTGTGCATATATATATAGGGGAGCAATTCCGGCACTTGTGGCCCGTTGCTAATGACGATCCCCAGCAAAAATGCATACAGTGGAGGATGCCCGCAGCGAACCACAAGTACCACAATAGACATCCTACACAAGATAGCAATTATGTGGATGTGATAATCAATATAGCAATATAACTAAATAATAGCAAAGACAGGTGCACTCTGCGGTCTTACTAAACCCTCAAACTGATTTAGGTGCACCTGTGAGGCCTGGGCCTTATCAGCCAGTCTTGAGTGGGACTCGCAGACTCCTCCCTCCTCCCATTGCTAGCATGGTCACATGCTGGAGGTAACTGGTGAGTTGTCTGTGAGTCAGCCTCATGCTCCTGTAATTTGCCCACTGGCTCCTGGTAATGCCCATATGGCACAGGTAGGTGAGTGTTAGGTTCCCGAGCTACTTGAGAAACCTTGGCACGGTGCTCGGGCTCAGACATGTCCTACACCGTAGGATATGTTGGCTAATCTCTCAATTTTAAAATCAGTTTGAGGGTTTAGTAAGACCGCAGAGTGCACCAGTCTTTGCTATTATTTTGTTATATTGCTATATTGATTATCACATCCACATAATTTCTATCTTGTGTAGGATGTCTATTGTGGTACTTGTGGTTTGCTGCGGGCATCCTCCACTGTATGCATTTTTGCTGGGGATCGTTATTAGCAACTGGCCACAAGTGCCGGAATTGCTCCCCTATATATATGCACAACCGCAGGTTGGTTTGAGCACTTCCTGCGTGTTTAATACCACGCCATTCTTTTCAGTTTGTATTTATAGAGATGCCTGGAGGTGTATAAACTCCAATTTAAATGTGCCTGTTTTCCATCTACAGGCTACATTTAGGTGCACCTGTGAGGCCTGGGCCTTATCAGCCAGTCTTGAGTGGGACTCGCAGACTCCTCCCTCCTCCCATTGCTAGCATGGTCCCATGCTGGAGGTAACTGGTGAGTTGTCTGTGAGTCGGCCTCATGCTCCTGTAATTTGCCCACTGGCTCCTGGTAATGCCCATATGGCACAGGTAGGTGAGTGTTAGGTTCCCGAGCTACTTGAGAAACCTTGGCGCGGTGCTCGGGCTCAGACATGTCGTACACCGTAGGATATGTTGGCTAATCTCTCAATTTTAAAATCAGTTTGAGGGTTTAGTAAGACCGCAGAGTGCACCTGTCTTTGCTATTATTTTGTTATATCAACATAAAAATAGGCCTATTTTTTTAACTTCTGTAAATTAAAATTTTAGAATTTTTGCTTAAGTGCTTCTTTTTCCTTTTTATATTTCAAATGTAAAAATTAAGTTAGAACTACTGTTTAGAAAAAGAGATAAAAATTTAATTTAACCAAATGTACCCTCCGTTACATACAGTTCATGGAGTTTGTGAATTTAGATAATTAAAGTGAGTCTGAAAGGTGGGTCCAAGCCACTCTGTGCACCCTTGCTCCTCCTGCCTCCTTAATACATGAACTTGACCAGTGTCGAACAGTGGTGCCTAGGACCCACCAGTAAAATTTATTTTGGGGGCCCACCGTACAGATACATTCAAATATTACCTGCTCACACAGCAGCAATATTCTACCAGATCATTGAATATGGGGTCCCAGCAGAAATGTTGAGAAGGTAGGTCCTGAGGAAAAGTGGATACTGGCTAGCTTTCCTCTATACCTAGAAGTCATCTCAGCTCTGATCGTGTCTATAATAATAATGTGGGGAGTTTCTTTAATAATATATCAAGTTTTTTTTTTATATTTGCATAGGCTGGTTGAGAAGCTGTACATTGAATATATGTATGTAGTGCAGTAAGTCTACTGTGTTATGTGCCGTTTGTGCAGGGGGTGGGAGTCTAGGGTGCCCACCTTGCTCAGGAGCCCACGGGGATTTTCACCTGTACCACTGTGGGCTAGTCCAAGCCTGAACTTGACAATTGGTGGATCCATTGTAGTTACATCCTCTCCCTCTGTGATGACGACTTTGTCTCCACTGGGTGATTGAGTTTGATTTTATAATTTCATTATATTTTGGTGTTCTGGGGCATTTTTGTAGGAAGTTGTGGACTTTTCTCTGTAGAGATAATGCTAAAATGCTTCTGAGATTATTAGGATAGAGGTCAGGATAGAGGTACTGTAACACGGTGGCTCAGTCATTGGTGCTTCTGCCTTGCAGCACTAAGGTCCTGAGTTTGAATCTAATCAAGGGCAACATCGGCATGGAACTTGTATTCAAAAAAGAAAAAAATACATACTGGCTACCTATGAAGTTGTCCCTAATGTGAGGGGCTTTTTACATCACATTTTGTCCCTGTTTAAGATATATTGGGAAAAAGAATCATCCAGCAAAAATAAAAATAAAACGTTAATGGATTAAAAAAATTCTACAATAGAACCCTGTGGTGACGGATGCCACTGTATAAAATCCGTCTGAGACATCCGTTTAACATGTTGTCACGGATGGTCCCACGTCAGGTGGCAGGAGATCGGTGAGACTGGCAACACATGGTTTGATCTGACATGTTTTCCGTTTAGATCCAATGACGTCTGTGTTGTTTCTGGTGCTTGCCACACCTTCTTTCCCCAGGTATGGCTATTAGGGTAATTTAACCTTCTCTATTTATAGTTGCTTCTCCCACAATGCTGTGCGGTTTATAGCTTCTGTTTGGACCTTTGGATAGATTGTGGTTGGATCTCAGCTGAGTTCCTGGTGCTTTCATTGCTCCTTTGAAGTTAAGTATTTCCTTTCCCTTTTGTATTTTGTTTGGGTTCTGTGTTTTGCATTTCCCTATTGTTTGTATTCCTTTTGGAGGAACAAGTAGTCTCGTCCCTGCCATTAGTACCAGGGTCCTATAGGGCTTGATAGGACTCTAGGTATTCCTGTGTATGAACTCACCTACCTTTGGGGTCTGTTCATACTGGTAGTCAGGATTTTGATTAGGGTTTTCACTAGGAGGTGTCCATTTTCCTTACCTCCTATGCTCAGTGTGGTGTTTCCCTCCCACACCGAAGCGTGACACATGTACATCATGATGTGATGTGAGCATAGCCTTAGATAGGTAACTTAGATTGTTTGTCCCACTAGGGACAAGGACTGATCAGAATAGTAAGAATATCTGTAAATGGTATGTATGTGATAAAAAGATATATTATATTGCCTAATCAAAAAAAATATATAATTAGAATCTTTTTCTTAGTTTTTCTATATGATATGGCAATCAGTCATAGCTATTCAGTCCTTTCCCCCTAGTATTAGGATATAAAGTACGCAGTCCACATTTAACCCAGAATTTTCTGTCTGTTGCAGCATTGTCATAAAAAAAAGTATTGTAATCAGATTGACTTGATTTGTAATAGAGAACAGCTGTCCTCACAAACAATCATTAGTAACTGTGAATTAAACTGATTGTGTGAACACCAAGGCTCAAAAGGTTTTTTCCATAAAGTGTCACAACAATGTAATTTTATGAATAATTGCACTCCATGCATTCTGCGACCATGGAAATAGATCCCTGTGCTGGGAACAAATCCAGCTGTTCCCTGATCCACCATACATTGGATGGAAAGGACTGATTATAAATGCACATGAGCTACTTCATTTCTCTAAGATAATATATTCAGGACTTAGCAAGCAAAAATTTGTGTTACAGAAAATTGAGATATAATAAGAAACAACTATGGCAGTGAAGGAATGTGGTCACGTGTCACAGTTTGTCCAGTAAATATGTCGGATCATGAAAATGTATTCAGACAGCGGGTGTTATTGTAATATTTTTTCTGCACTATGATTTTCATTAGAAATATGTGGAACCTTAACATAGCTAGTCAGCTAGGCTTTGTCTTACCGGAGGCATAGATTCCCCCACTATGAACAGTTGTGTTCATTTGTGTGTTAGTAAGTAAGGTGTAACGTCTATGGATTAATACATACTGTATCAATTATTCTGGTTCACCCCCCAGTTAGTAAATTAAATTGTTCTTTAACCCCTTAGTGACCAAGCCTGTTTGGGCCTTTATGACCAAGCGTTTTTCTTCCTTTTTTTATGGTCTCGTTCCAAGAGCTATAACTTTTTTATTTTTTCATCTATATAGCTTTATGAGGGCTTGTTTTTTACGGGACAAGTTGTAGTTTTTAATGGCGCCATTTTGGGGTACACATAACTTTCTGAATAACTTTTATTAACTCTTTCTGGGAGGGAGATAGGGAAAAATAGCAATACTGCCACTGCGTTTTTACATTATACATTTTTTGGCGTTCATTTTTCGGTACAAATAACATAATATCTTTATTCTCTGGGTCAGTACGATTACAGTGATACTAAATACTTATAGTTTTGTTTACGTTTTACTACTTTTTTTGCAATAAAACACCTTTTATTAACCCAAAAAATAATTTTGCATTGCCACTTCACAAGACCCATAACTTTTTTTAATTTTTTTTTATATGGAATTGTGTGAGGGCTTGATTTTTGAAAGACGACTTGTATTTTTCATTGGTATGATTTTGGAGTAAATGCCGCTTTTTGATCGCTTGTTATTACGGGTTTTTTCGGTGGAAACTAAGAATAAATTCGAAATTCTGTCTTTTTTTATTTTTTATTTTTTACGGCGTTCACCATAGGGGATAATTTATGTAATATTTATGTAGTCCCGGTTGTTACGGACGCGGCAATACCAAACATATGGGGGATATTTTCTTTTTGCAATTTTTTTCATTGAAAAGCGTATTTTCAATGGAAAAAAAAACATATTTTTTTATTTTATGGAATTTTTTTTATTTAATAAATGTGTATTTTTTTTCTATTTTTTTTACTACTTAATAGTCCCACAAGGGGACTATAATATACAGTATTTTGATTGCTTTTAAAATGTAATGCATTATCTCTATAATGCATTGCATTTCAATAGCAATGCTATTCGAACATTGACCAGCAGGCTGCGCCAGAGAGGCACAGCCTGCTGGAAGTAACGGAACAAAGGCTCGGGGCCCTGATCGGAAGCAAGGTAAGCTTCCCAGCACATCAGCACCCCGCGATCGCATTTTCGGGGTGCTGATGGGAGACAGAGGGAGTCCGCTCCCTCTGTCACCACTTTACATGCAGCGGGCGCCATTGCGCCCGGCATGTAAAGGGTTAAACAGCCCGGATCGGCACTCCTGCCGTTCCAGGCTGTTAGAGCAGGGACCCGGCTCTCATGTGAGAGCCAGGTCCGCGCTCCCCGCTGCACGGGGGAGCCGTGCAGCGCTTAAACTGGGCCGCCGTAAAAACGCGGCAGCCCAGCCTAAGGCCCCTTAGTGACCGCCGTAAAAACACGTATGGGTGGTCACTAAGGGGTTAAAGGGAGTGTGTCACCAGGATATTCACAGTTGATACATAATTCACACTTCAGTGATTTGGTCATTGTTTGGTCAATGATTTCCATCAGTGATTATTCTTTAAAACCAGAGGTGGATCATACATAGAGATAAGATATAATGAAAAAAAAAATCACCTGTTCAGCGTTTTTGGATCACAGTCACTGATGAAAATTACTAACCAAACATTGACCAAATGACTGAAGTGTGAACTAAGTCTAAACTATGCTCAGCTGAAAGTAATAATACCTCTCGCTTAATGATCCATGGCTTCTTTCTGTAGAAAAAGTGGTTTAAATCCATATGCAAATTAACAGTTAAGTGCACTGAGGGAGGATCCAAGCTACTCTGTGTAACCTTGCTCCTTCTGCTTCCTCTGCCAGCTCCTTCCTCTCTTTCTTGAATCTACAAAACTTTTACAAGCGCATTTTAGAAGCACATGTGAGATGACTATGCAGAAACGTAGGGGGCATTTATTAAACAGAAATATGCCTATATTTCCGGCCAGTGGCGTAGCTAGAAATGACTGGTCCCCACAGCTAATTGGGGCCACCCTCCCCCAGTAATTTTTTTGCAACCCCTTCCTTTCATGCCACCACCATTCCTGTGGCTAGTAAAGATCGCTCTCTCAGACCAGGGCCGGCAGCTGTTCCATCCGTTTTCTACACTGTCTATACTGTCACTGTATAGAATTTCATTGTGTAATACTGTCGAGGGGGCCCTGACAAAATCCTTTAGTCCTCCTTCTTCTGAATGGGCCCCTTCTGGGTCAGGGCCCCAAAGCAGCCACTTCCCATGATTCTAGTATAGCTACGCCCCTGTTTCTAGCACAGATTGTGGCGTAAAGGTCCTTTGCACCACAATCTGCAACTTTTCCCTGCTCACACCAGGTCTAAAAAGTGGGCGTGGTGTGGCCAGGGAAGGGCAATCGGACAGTTAAAATCGGTCTAAAAGAAAGACAGCCTATATATAACTTTGGTATTCCACTGCCAGTGCAGGGCCTTATTAAAACCGGCACCTAAAACACTGGTCTTAATAAATGTGCCCCTTAGTGCTTATAAATAGCGTTGAGCGCGAATATTTGAATCGTGAATTTTAATCGCGAATATCGCCACTTCGAGAATTCGCGAATTTTTAGAATATAGTGCTATACATTCGTATTCTAATTGCGAATTTATTGCAATTTTATCGCGAATATCGGCACTTAGCAGCATTCCTAGCAACCAATAGGAAAGTTGCCTACACCTTAGTGTTGATCGCAAATTTTTATCACAAATATATTACATTGCCGATTTTCTCAATCAAGTAAATAATGATTGGAGATCACGAATTCTCAAATTTGCAAATTTATGGCGAATATTCGGCCAAAAATTTGCAAATTCGAATATTGCCTATGCCGCTCATCACTACTTATAAAAGGTGCTTGTAAAAGGTTTTGTGGAGTTAATGAATATGATTATAATTCTGCCACATTGTGCTCATCTACTTTGTTTACAACACCACAATGCCTGATGGAGATATTTGCACTGTAAGATTTATTTAAATTTGTAAATTTTAATATCAATTTCAACATTATAGAGGTTCTCCAGGATTTTGATGGCCTATCCTCAGGATATGTCATAAATATCAGATAGGCAGAGTCCGACTCCTGACTTCCCCACCTGTCAGTTGTATGCAGTGCGGCGCTCCATGAGCGTTTAGGACTCTTCCTAGGCCATGTGATTTCACAGTCATTGATCACATGACCTAGACCTAGATCAGTTCGATTGAAGAAAATATGGCTGAGCTGCAATACCAAGCACAGCCACTATCCAATAGACAGCACTCTGAGTGATAAGCTGTGAGCAGGCCGCGGTGCTCAGCGGAGCTCCGGTGAGTGCTGCAGCTTTCTCAAAAAGCTGATTTGTGGGGAGTAAGACCCCCCATTGATCTTATATTGATGACGTATCCTGAGGATAGGCCATCAATATGAAAATCCCTAAGGTCTTTTAGTATACCACAGTAGCCATTCTTATGTTGACACTTACTGCTACAAGAGTTCCCACTGTATCAAATTTACTTTTTATGGTCAACTAGATTTATCTTGAAAATATAGATATAATCAACTTACACATGATATTTTGTTAGCTAGCATTAAAGGGTATCAATACTTAGCAGTTCATAGGTGGAAATTCAGGTTCTGAGTCCCTGCTGAAACAAAAGGGCAGAAGCGCCCACCTGAGCTCTGTGCCCCTTTGGCTATGATGAGCTTTGCTTGGCTCTCCTTAAACAGCTGAATCCACAAAATCCTCAGAGAGTCATGGAACTTAAAGGGCTTCTGTCACCCCCAAAACACATTTTTCATTTTTGGGCTTGTTAAAATCCTTATTGAACGACTATTCCCTATATAGGGCTCTTACCTTGGTCTGTGGCTTCGTTTAATTAAAAATCGATCTTTTAAAATATGCAAATGACTTAATTACCAGCAAGTAGGGTGTCTACTTGCTGGTAGCCACCGCAAAAAAACACCCCTCCTCCTGTTGATTGACAGGGCCATCGAGCTCTCTCCTCCTCCGGCTGGCCCTGTCAGCATTTCAAATCCTGCGCCTGTCTTCATTCGCCTGCACCTGCGCCGATGACGTCACCGAAAGAGAAGACGTCATCGGCGCAGGCGCATTGAGGGAGTGCTGAGGAGGCGAGTGTCCTTCTCTCAGAGCGCCTGCGCCGAATGAAGACAGGCGCGGGATTTGAAATGCTGACAAGGCCAGCCGGAGGAGGAGAGCGCTCGCTGGCCCTGTCAATCAACATGAGGAGGGGGCGTTTTTTTGCGGCGGCTACCAGCAAGTAGATGCCCTACTTGCTGGTAGTGAAGTCATTTGCATATTTTAAAAGATCGATTTTTTATGAAATGAAGCCACAGACCAAGGTAAGAGCCCTATATAGGGAATAGTCATTCAATAAGGATTTTAACAAGCCCAAAAATGAAAAATGTGTTTTGGGGGTGACAGAAGCCCTTTAAGAGGGCAAAGTGTATGAATGAGTGATCCATATGAATCTATTTTACATCTCAGCACCCAGAAAGCTTATGTTATATCACTATAAACTGTAAAATTGTCACAGACCAGCAGGTGTGAACCTACTGTGCCATGTGTCCTACCTCTCTTCTAAGTGCGTTGTCTAAGTGAACCCCTCATTCTTCACAGTTCTCCTGATGGTGAGGATAGACTTTCCCGTGGGGAACACCAGGTCGCTACCTCTTGAAGAGGATTGGCACACGAGGCAGCTGGTCCAGGCGGACCAGGAGGTACCTGGGCAAGGAACCAGAGGTACAGATGTAGTCAGCAGGAAGATTCATAACCAGGACCAACAGTGAACGAAGGATGAGGCAGAGGCAAAGTCAAACAAGCAATAGGTCAGGGCAGGCAGCACAGGTACAGGTCAGGCAATCTGGTTCGGCAACAGGAGAGTCAAGGCAAGCAGGCAGGGATCAAACAGGTAGAGGAGTTCAGAAACACAAGCACAAGTCAGGTACACAGGAACACAAGCAGAAATATCAGCAACCTTTGGAGGGCACAAGGACCTTGACACTCAAGCATCTGGGAAGGAGGCTGAGCATCCTATATACGTGCAGGAGGGCTAGGATTGGTCAGTGAGGTGACACAATCTAACCCATAAGGCACAGGAATTGACGTGTGCCGACCTTTAAGGAAGTGCTGCAGGGAACAAGCAGCAAGCATGCTTTGGCCAGGGCTGAAAGGAAACTGTGGAGTGGATCCCAGAACAAACAGTATCTACAAGGACAGAGCCCAGGACCCAGCGGTGAATGAGGAAGCAGTGGCAGCAGATCACCGCTGAATGCGGTGCCCGGGACCGCGCCGGTAAGCCGCGGAACAGCGGCGCACAGCAGCTGCTGTTAGACAGATGTTTTATGAGTTAATAGGTGCCCTTTAAAGTAATACTAATCCTGAAGTGACAGACGAAAGACATGTTCAAGGGAATTGTTAGGATGATGGTGGGAAAATTGGGGAAATGCCAGACAATATGTTATACCTTCGATTACCATTGGCAAAAGCTGACACAGATTAGAGGAACTATGATTAAAAGTATTTCATTTGTCTTCCTTTTTTTTTTTATATAGTGGTTGTGAGTGGGAGACAGACAGTAATAAGTACTTTGAGGGTTCATTTACTAATTAAAGGTTACATTGAATATCTAGGGCAACACTAACTGTAAATGCATTAGACAGTAAAATAAGGGGGTCATTTACAATCAGAAATACACCTTTATTAGGCATATTTCTGGTACAGATTTGCTAATTTTCCCCGCTCACATTAGGTCTAAAAAAGTAGGCGTGGTGTGTTCGGAGAAGGGGACTCATCATTTTAGGCGTAGAAAATGGTCTAACTGTAAGCCAGCAAGGAAGCTGGCTTAGATTTAGACTGGCGCTGGATACCCCAAAGTTATGTAGAGGCTGGCATCTCTACTTAACTTTGGCAGATCCACCACCAGTGCAGGGGCTTAAGTCCGGAGTCTAAAACGTCGGTCCTAATAAATGACCCCCTAGATACTTTTTTGAAGAACATTATAAGGTTCTCAAGTAATTTCTTATTATATTGTATATTTTGTATAAATGTATAATATAAAAATATAATATGTATGGATTTAGTGATATAGTCAAGTAAATACAATTTTAACATGCAAACAATTGTGAAGGGCTCAGAGAGACTATTATGATGTCATTGGTCTCTGGGAGAGAAAACTAATATCCCCAAGACATTACCACAGGGACCAGCAGATTTCAGTGCCAACACAGTTCATTAGCCAGGTGCTTCTTTAAGTAGCTGAAGCATTTTTAGCACTGATTAGAGCTTCCAGACTTCTTGATGCCACAAGCTTTGCACACCTGGATTTGGGGATTTTCTGACATTTTACTGTGCAGATCCTCTAAAAATCTGTCAGGTTATATTAGGACCATCAGTGGACAGCCATTTTCAGAGATCTTCAATTGGATTCAAATAATGGCTCTGGCTTGGCCACTCAATGACCCTCACAGATTTGTCCCTAAACCACCCCTGTGTTGTCTTGGCTGTGTGCTTAGGGTCATTGTCAAACCTTTTGCCCACTCTGAGGTCCAGATCACTCTGGATCAGGATTTCATTATGGAATGTCTCTGTACTTTGCTCCATTAAGCTTTCCCTCAACTCTGACCAGGCTCCCTGCCTCAGCCGCTGAAAAACGCCCCAACAGCATAATACTGCCTCCACCATGCTTCACTGTATTATTATTTATTATTAAAGCACCATTCATTCAATAGCGCTGTACATATGAGAAGAGGCATACATACATAATACAGACAATTGCACTAATCATAAACTGGTACAGAAGGAGAGAGGGCCCTGCCCGTGAGGGCTTACAATCTACATGGTATGGGAGAAGGACACAGTAGGTGTGGGTGAAGTTGGCCATGGCGGTATAGAGGCAGCAGGGTCACTGGTTGTATGCTTCTCTGAAGAGGTGGGTTTTCAGGTTTCTTTTGAAGGATTCCACTGTATGTGACAGTCTGATATGTTGGGGTAGCGAGTTCCAGAGTATGGGGGATGCACAGGAGAAATCTTGGAGTCGATTGTGGGAAGAGGCGATAAGAGGAGAGGAGAGAAGGAGGTCTTGTGAGAATCAGACGGTGCGTGTGGGGGTGTATCGGGAAAGTAGCTCAGAGATGTAGGGAGGGGACAGTTTATGGACGGCCTTGTATGTATTTGTTAGTACTTTGAAGTGAATTCGCTGGGCAATGGGGAGCCAGTGAAGGTATTGGCAGAGGGGAGAGGCAGAGGAGTAATAGGGTGAGAGGTGGATTAGTTGGGCAGCAGAGTTGAGGATAGATTGGAGGGGTGTGAGAGTGCTAGATGGAAGGCCACAGAGGAGAGTGTTGCAGTAGTCTAGGCAGATTCAAAGTAAAGGAAAGCACGGATGCGGGAGATGTTTTTGAGTTGGAGGCGGCAGGTGGTGGAAAGGGCTTGGATGTGCGGTCTGAAGGAGAAGGCAGAATCCAAGGTCACTCCAAGGCAGTGGACTTGGTTGACCAAGGAGAGTGTGCAGCCATTGATCGTGATCGATAGGTCTGTTTGGGGGGTTGAGCAAGATGGGGGAAAGATTATGAATTCTGTTTTATCCATGTTAAGTTTTAGAAAGCGAAAGGCGAAGAAGGAGTATATGGAAGATAGGCATTGTGGGATTCTTGATAGTAAGGTGGTGATGTCTGGACCAGCATAGGAGTGATACTGAAAGCCATGGGACTCTATGAGCTGTCCTAGGCCAAAAGTGTAGATAGAGAAGAGCAGGGGTCCTAGGACAGAGCCTTGCGGGACACCAACAGAGAGGGAATGAGACGAGGAGGTGGTGCGGGAGTTGGAGACGCTAAACATCCGGTCTGTGCGGTATGATGTGATCCAGGAGAGGGCCAGGTCAGTGATGCCAAGAGATGAGAGAGTTTGCAACAGAAGGGAGTGGTCAACAGTGTCGAAGGCTGAGGAAAGGTCAAGGAGACGGAGGACAGAGTATTGTTTCTTGGTTTTGGCTGTCAGTACGTCATTAGTGACTTTGGTAAGAGCAGTCTCAGTCGAGTGGTGGGGTCGGAAGCCAGATTGTAGGCGGTCAAAGAGGGAGCAGGAGGAGAGGTGAGAGGACAGTTTAGAATGGACATGTTGTTCAAGTAGCTTTGAGGCATACGGAAGAAGTGATATGGGGCGATAACTGGACAAAGAAGATGGGTCAAATGAAGGCTTTTTGAGGATGGGTGTAATGGGAGCATGTTTAACCCCTTACGGACGCATGATGTACTGGTACGGCATGTTTCCCGAGTCCTTAAGGACCCATGACGTACCGGTACGTCATGAGTTTAAATCGAGATTGCGGAGCTGCGGGGGTAATTGGAACAGGATGCCCACTAAAATCATTCAGCGGGCATCCTGTCACAACGCCGGGGGGGGTCATATGACCCCCCCGTATCGGCGATCGCAGCAAACCGCAGGTCAATTCAGACCTGCGGTTTGCTGCGCTTTCTGCCGATTCTGATCAAACTTTAAAATGCCCCAAATTAAGTTTTTTCCACCCCCCCACCTGCACCCCTGAATGATTTTATGGCGGCGGGTGGTGCAGGGGGGGTGTTGCAGGCGGTGCCCGCCTCCTCTTAAATATTCATTGTTGAACAGTGGTTATACCAGAGTGTCAGCACATTGCTGACACTCTGGTATAAACGGCTGACATCTGTGCTGTGATGTCAACCGTTTAACCCTTTACATACCGCGGTCCGTACGGACCGCTGTATGGAAAAGGTTAACAGTAAGAGGGGGCTCCCTCTCTCTCCCATCGGGGGGATGCTGTGCCTTTGCAGCCCCCCGACAGGATGGGGTGACAGAGGGAGGGAGCCCCCTTCCTTACCCTTCTCCGTCTGCTCAGTTGTGGCCACAACTGAGCAGACGGGGAAGGTATCCATGGCAACAGGACGCCTTCTCAGGCATCCTGCTGTCCATGGTGCTGAACAGATCTGTGCTAAAGGCATAGATCTGTTCAGACAAAGTGTAAGTAAAATACAGTACAATACACTATATACTGTACTGTATTATACAGACATCAGACCCACTGGATCTTCAAGAACCAAGTGGGTCTGGGTCAAAAAAATGTAAAAAAAAAGTGAAAAAAGTTAAGATAAAAAAAAAACACATTTATCACTGAATAAAAAAAATAAAAAATACACTACACATATTAAGTATCGCCGCGTCCGTAACGACCTGATCTATAAAACGGTCATGTTACTTTCCCCGCCTGGTGAACGCCATAAAAATAAAAAAATAAAAACTATGAGACTATGGAAACACTAAAAAAAATGAAATCATTGTGTAAAACTTACATAAATATTTTTTTTTTATACATATTAGGTATCTCCGCGTCCATATCGACCGGCTCTATAAAAATATCACATGACCTAATCCCTCAGGTGAACACTGTAAAAATTTTTAAAAAAAGCGGTGTAAAAAAAGCCATTTTTTGTCATCTTACGTCACAAAAAGTGTAATAGCAAGCGATCAAAAAGTCATATGCACCCCAAAATAGTGCCAATCAAACTGTCATCTTATCCCACAAAAAATTAGACCCTACCTAAGATAATCGCCCAAAAATTGAAAAAACTATGGCTCTCAGACTAAGGAGACACTAAAATATGATTTCTTTTGTTTCAAAAATGAAATCATTGTGTGAAACTTACATAAATAAAAAAATTGTATACATATTAGGTATCGCCGCGTCTGTGACAACCTGCTCTAAAAAATACAACATGATCTAACCTGTCAGATGAATGTTGTAAATAACAAAAAAAAAACAGTGCCAAAAAAGCTATTTCTTGTAACCTTGCCTCACAAAAAGTGTAATATAGAGCAACCAAAAATCATATGTACCCTAAACTAGTACCAACAAAACTTCCACCCTATCTTGTAGTTTCTAAAATGGGGTCACTTTTTTGGAGTTTCTACTCTAGGGGTGCATCAGGGGGGCTTCAAATGGGACATGGTGTCCAAAAAAACAGTCTAGCAAAATCTGCCTTTCAAAAACCATATGGCATTCCTTTCCTTCTGCTCCCTGCCGTGTGCCCGTACAGTAGTTTACGGCCACATATGGGGTGTTTCTGTAAACTACAGAATCAGGGCCATAAATAATGAGTTTTGTTTGGCTGTTAACCCTTGATTTGTAACTGGAAAAAAAATATTAAAATGGAAAATCTGCCAAAAAAGTGAAATTTTGAAATGGTATCTCTATTTTCCATTAAATCTTGTGCAACACCTAAAGGGTTAACAAAAGTTGTAAAATCAGTTTTGAATACCTTGAGGGGTGTAGTTTCTTAGATGGTGTCACTTTTATGGAGTTTCTACTCTAGGGGTGAATCAGGGGGGCTTCAAATGGGACATGGTGTCAAAAAAACCAGTCCAGCAAAATCTGCCTTCCAAAAACCATACGGCGCACCTTTCCCTCTACGCCCTACTGTGTGCCCGTACAGTAGTTTATGGCCACATATAAGGTGTTTCTGCAAACTGCAGAATCGGGGCAATAAATATAGCATTTTGTTTGGCTGTTAACCCTTGCTTTGTTACTGGAAAAAATGGATTAAAATGGAAAATTTGCCCAAAAATTTAAATTCTCAAATTTCATCTCCATTTGCCAATAACTCTTGTGCAACACCTAAAGGGTTAACAAAGTTTGTAAAAATCAGTTTTGAATACCTTGAGGGGTGTCGTTTCTAGAATGTGGTCATTTTTGGGTGGTTTCTATTATGTAAGCCTCACAAAGTGACTTCAGACCTGAACTGGTCCCTAAAAAGTGGGTTTTTGAAAATGTCTGAAAAATTTTAAGAATTTAAGCCTTGTAACATCCCCAAAAATAAAATATCATAAAATATCATTCCCAAATTGAATGAAGTAGACATATGGGGAATGTAAAGTAATAACAATTTTTGGAGGTATTACTATGTATTATAAAAGTAGAGAAATTGAAAACTTGGAAATTTGCAATTTTTTCTAATTTTTTGGTAAATTTGGTATTTTTTTATAAATAAAAATTATTTTTTTTAACTTCATTTTACCAGTGTCATGAAGTACAATATGTGACGAAAAAACAATCTCAGAATGGCCTGGATAAGTCAAAGCGTTTTAAAGTTATCAGCACTTAAAGTGACACTGGTCAGATTTGTAAAAAATGGCCAAGTCCTTAAGGTGAAATAGGGCCGAGTCCTTAAGGTGTTAAAAGCAGAGGGGAAGACACCAGAGGTTAGTGATAGGTTGAAGAGATGAGTTAGGGCTGGGATAAACACTGTGGTGAGGTTAGGGATAAGGTGGGATGGAATTGGGTCAAGTGCACAGGTGGTCACTGTAGGGATGGTATTGGGCAGTGCCTGGTTTCTTCCAGACATAACACTTAGAATTGATCTTAGAAGTTCAATCTTGGTTTTGTCAGACCAGAGAATCTTGTTTCTCACAGTCAGAGTTCTTTAGGTGTTCTTATTCAAACTTGTATGTGTCTTTTACTGATGAAAGGCTTCTTCCTGGCAACTCTGCCATAATTCCCAGATTGGTGGAGTGCTGCAGTGATGGTTGATCTTCTGGAGGTTTCTCCCATCTACATATAAGATCTTTGGAGCTCAGCGAGAGTGAACATTGGATTCTTGGTTTCTTACAAAGGCCCTTTCCCCCCAATTACTTAGTTTGGGATGGGGGGTGGGGCAGCTCTAGGAAAAGTCCTGGTTGTTCCAAACTTCTTCTATTTAAGAATTATGCAGATTGATCTGGAGGAACTTTTTTAAGGGGATTTTTTACATTTTATTTTAGCACTATTTTTAGGCTGCAATATAACAAAAAGGGGAAAAATAAAATAAACAGGGAGAAATATCCTGGTCATATCTGCAACACAAAGAAGACAATTTACAAAGACGCAAACACAGCTACAGATATGCTTCAACAACAGACATCTCTTATATTATAAAAATGAGTTTCTGTCTGTCTAGACGTTTGTCTGGACGTTCTTTATGCGTGACCAAACGACTGGACCGATCTTCACCAATTTTGGCACACAGGTACATCAGGTGTCCGGCAAGGTTTTAGACTGGGTCTTAGCTCTCTAGGATGTACTGTTCCTGAGATATTCCCAAAAAAATGACCTGCATTAGCCAATACAAAACAACCCAGCCATTTTTCTTCACTGCTATAAGTCAGCTTTAGGCTAGGGTTACATGACGACATGCACAGCTCAGCAGACAGGATCACACAATAGACTTAGATACACAGCAGACAGTATCACACATGATAGGATTAGATACACAGCTCAACAGACAGTATCACACAGGATAGGATTAGATACACAGCTCAGCAGACAGTATCACACAGGATAGGATTAGATACACAGCTCAGCAGGCAGTATCACACAGGATAGGATTAGATACACAGCTCAGCAGGCAGTATCACACAGGATAGGATTAGATACACAGCTCAGCAGACATTGGGGAGGGGTGCTGTAGAGGTCACTGTTATGGGGGAAACTATCGATATCTTTTAACAACACACAGAAACTTCAAATGAAATAGATTAGGCCAGCATGGAGTGAGGAAGCAGGATTGCAGTGCTCCTACAAAATCCTGTGAAATATCCTTTAAACACCTGGCATAATCGGGGTTTTTTGAGCCCATTCACTATATGTTGGACCCCTTCATACTTGGGGACACTCTGCCCGGAGCTGGATTGCTGAGTTTTGGCTGTGGTGCTGTGGATGCCGACGGATTGAGGGAGAGGAGCAGAGGGACGCAAACTGAGGAGAGTGTGGAGTGAGGCCGGGACACGATCCGCCACAAGGTACACAGTGCAGGTACGGCTTGCTGAAAGTTGCTAACAACTTACCTTGGACTGCTGCCGATACCTGCTGGAATCTTGAGCCAAAGACCGAGGCGGGAAGAGGCCGCGCGGTGGGCGCCATCTTGCCGTTAAGTGTATGTGCAGCGGCGCTCCTCTCTGCCCCAGCAAACGGAGTGGATCGGCGAAACGCTCTGTATCTCCCTACTTCCACTATTGTCCTGAGGTCCTGCAGTGGTAATCCTGTTAGGAGTCCTTATATATGAAAGCTGCAGAGTTCACCACAGTTTATATGAAAGTTTAATGGTGGTGCTGGTGTACTTATCCCCCTCCCCCCTGAGGAATGTAAAGATATCTGGCAGTCTACTTGGCTGTGTGGCAGGACTTGCTGAATTTAATAAAGCCTCATCTTGATTTGCTGCATGAGTGACAAACCCCAGCAGATCTTTAAAGTGTCTGTGGACTATTTCTATGGGCCGCAAAACTTCTTCTGTGGCTCCATCATCTGTTAAACGATTCATGGACGCCATGAGTCAAACTGAACAGGAAAGTGAGGGGTCTCCTGTCCCTGGTTCCTCTGCTGAAGCCTCTCAAATTATGAAAGCTATAGCTGCCTGTCAAGCTGCTCTTACATCAAAGATAGACCATCTACAGTCTGACCTTAGCTGTTTGCGACACGATTTTGACAAAATACGTGAAAGAACATCTGCAGTGGAGCAAAGAGTGAGTGAGGTGGAAGATGCGTCCAGAGCAGCTGGAAATGACACCAGGCAGCTGCTGCAACAGGTACAGATGCTGCAAGCCAGGGCGGAGGACGCTGAGAACCGCAATAGACGTAACAACGTCCGTATCCTGGGCTTACCGGAGCGAGCAGAAGGGTCTACCCCAGAAATTTTTGCGGAACAGCTCATAAAAGAAGTGTTACATCCTATCTCACTTTCCAGTTGCTTTGTTATAGAAAGGGCACATCGGATTCCAACCAGGCCCTTACCGCCGGGATCCCCTGCTAGACCTTTCATCATGAAGATCCTGAACTACAGGGACAGAGACGCTATTTTGCTAGCTGCTCGGCAGAAGGGGAATGTCAGCTATGAGAATGTCCGTTTGTCCTTTTACCCGGACTTTACTGCAGAGGTCCAGAAGAAAAGGAAGCAGTTTACTGAGGTCCGAGCGCGGCTGAGGGACAAAAATGTGAAATATGCCATGATCTACCCTTCTCGCTTGAGGGTGCAGGATGGTGAAACAGTCCGTTTTTTTAGTACTCCTGAAGAGGCTACTGAATGGATTGAGAGAAATCTAAATGCAAGGCCTCACCGCTGATGGTTTATACTATAGTGATGGCAGCTGAAGCATATAATACTTGATTAAATGTTAAATTGTTTTGCTGACAAGATGGTTGGGGGAGGGGGGGAGTATCTGGTTTAAATGCACCATTATTACTCCTGTTAGATTCCCTGTTCTTTGACTTTGTCTATTGATCAGATGTTTAACCCCATATTGGTATGCTGGGTGGCAACACCCTGTATGACTATGCACTGTTGTGGGTAGACGTATATACTTGCTTCCTATCACCAACGTACCTATATGGTATATATGTTCTAATGAGTTAGGGTAGGTTATCGTACCCAGGAGTTGCTAGTTTGGGGTGTCAGGCTCAACCATGTTAGGAAGGTTTGGGCAGGGTGGGTTAGGGAGGTTGGGAATGGGTGGGTTGAAGAGAGTTTCTCTGTTGAGGGGTTCTTTGATGTGGATTGTGTGTGTGCGTGAATGTGCCTTCATTGGTCGGAAACTATGGAGATGTTATCTTTGGAAGAATAAATGGCGGTAATTAAGCTACTTTCGTGGAATGTTCGGGGTCTGAATGATAAGATTAAACGGTCTTTAGTGTTCAATTATCTGAAGAGGTATAACCCTGACATAATGTTATTGCAAGAAACGCACCTGCAGGGCCAGAAAGTACTAGCTTTGCGGCGCCCATGGATAGGCCCCACATATCATGCGGTTTACTCAAACCACGCTAGAGGCGTGTCTATTTTAATTGCGATTGTGATTTTACATGCTTGTGTCAGAGGCCTGCAGTACCTATTTGTGGGACTATATATTCCTCCGCCATTCCGCAGAGAGGTCCTAGACTTAATTACAGCTAAAATAGCAGGATTTCCAGCAATACCTTATATTATTATGGGTGACTATAATGCCACTTTAGATCCTATACGGGACAGAAGGGTTCCCCAGGCCTCACACAACAATGTCCTATCACATTGGGCTAATACTTATGATTTAGTAGAGACGTGGCGCTATTTCCACCCCACAGATGCGCAATTCTCTTGCTATTCAGCTTCTACTGGCTCACTCTCTTGTATAGATCTGGCCTTTGTCAGCAGAGACTTATCCCCCTATATCAAGTCTAGTGAGTATCTACCGAGAGGAGTTTCAGACCATGTCCCCCTCCTTCTGATACTGTCACAGCCGCTGGCTTCGACTGATAAGCAGTGGCGGTTAAACCCTATGTGGCTCGAGGTATTACCTGTGGTGAGCGAGAGTCTAGATGCAATGGGGAACTACTGGGCAGAAAATGACGGGTCTACGAATCCTCTGGTAGAATGGGATGCTTTCAAATCAGTAATGAGAGGGGCATTGATTGCTGCTATTGCAACTCATAGAAAGGAACTGAATATCAAACGGATAAAACTAGAGACGGAACTAGCTGATAAGGAGAGGTTATATATACTAGATCCGTGCCCTGAGAAGCAGACTTTGTGGCTTGAGGCGCAGCGTAGGTTTACTTTGCATTTAACTGAATATACTGAGAAGAAACTTTTAAATCAGAGGCAAACTATTGGTGGCGGGAGTTCTGAATGACCAAGGGATCTTATTGAGGGAGCCTAGAGATGTCTGCCGACAGTTTGCCTCCTATTATGAGACATTGTATGCCCCCAAGATCACGTGTACTTCGGAGGAAATTGTCAATTTCTTAGCAGGTATTAATATTCCTTCTTTGGACAGAGATGACAGGGGAGCCCTGGCGGCAGACATCTCTGACCTGGAGATTGAAACGGCCATTAGTTCCTTAGCAACCAAGAAAACCCCGGGACCCGATGGATTTCCTGCTGAATGGTATAAGCGATTTTCTAAAGACCTGGTTAGTAGATTTGGGAAGCTGTTGAGGTATGCACTGGAAAGTGGTTCATTGCCACCGTCCTTTCTGGAGGCAACGATAGTAGTGATTCACAAGTCGGGGAAACCATCTGACCAGTGTAGCTCTTATCAACCTATCTCACTTCTGAATCTTGACGTCAAAATCTTTGCGAAGGTACTGGCGTTAAGATTGCGGGGGGTAATTCTCTCTTTGGTTGGGGTAGATCAATCGGGTTTTATGCCAGGGAAAACCACAGATATTAATTTAAGGTGATTGTTCACTAATCTTCAGGTCAAACATGATAACAGAGGTATGAGGGCTCTTGCGTCCTTAGACAATGAAAAAGCATTTGATTCAGTAGAATGGGAATTTATGTGGGCAGTGCTGACTCAAATGAGCTTTCCGGAGAAATTTTTGTGCTGGTTACAAATGCTTTATAGATCCCCTTCGGCGAGAGTCAGGGTGAATGGGTACACATCGGACTCCTTCCCCTTGGGTAGAGGCACTAGGCAGGGCTGCCCTCTCTCCCCCCTGTTATTTGCATTAATTATGGAACCTTTGTCGATACTCATATCCTCTAATTCAGGTATAGAAGGCTGGGAAATAGCTGGAATATCAGAAAAGCTTTCATTATATGCTGATGACATGCTGGTTTACCTAGCAGATTCAGGGAAATCCTTAGATACCCTTTTAGGTGTTGTTGATCAATTTGGGGGTTTCTCGGGTCTCCGTGTGAACTGGGCTAAGTCTAGTCTATGTCTGGTTGATGATGTTGACCCAGCTCGCATTTCGGTGAACAATAAGCTTCAGATTGTGGAGCAATTTACATATTTGGGGATTATTGTTCATAAAGAAGTGGCAAAATTTTATGATTTGAATGTTGCTCCTACAATGCAATCCATTACTCGAAAGCTAGAGGCTTGGGAAAACCTTCCTTTAACTCTGATTGGGCGTATAAATGTGGTAAAAATGATTCTTCTCCCAAAATTGCTATACTTATATAGGGCTGCCCCAGTGTTACTCCCCAAGAGACATTTTGCTACTTTGGATAGAATATTCGCTCCCTTTCTATGGAATAAGTCTTCTCCCAGAATAGCGAGATCCACCCTCCAGGCGTCTTACCTGCGGGGGAATCTTGCCTTGCCAAACCTGTACATGTACTATGTAGCGGTGCAGCTGAGCTATGTGGCGTGGTGGGTACGGGCTGACTCAGGTAACCCGGCGGTAGTGTTGGAGGCAGCTTTATTGGGGTCCTATGAGGCACTTACGAACTTGGCGTATAGGAGGGGGGCTAGGTCTACAATACACTACACCCAATCGATGGCTGCTGCAGTACAGATATAGGTCAAATGGGGTCAGAAATGTAACCCTGATGAGAATGATATTACTTGGTCGCCATATTTGCCTTTGTGGAGAAACAGAGTGCTTCCGGAGCTGTTCTCATTACTGGAGTTTGAATTTTGGCCTCAGAGGGGGGTGCACTACCTTACCCAACTATATGATAAGGGCCTATTTAGAACCTTTAATAGTTTGAAACAGGAGTTTAATTTGCCCCAGCGTTGTTTGTATAGATATCTTCAACTCAGGCATGCCTGTCAGGCTCAGTTTGGTAGAGAACCTTTAAAGCTGGAGTGTGGTACAGTTGAGGCAGCGATTAGGAGGGTTCCGTTGGTCAAACCAGTGTCGACCCTGTATGCGTCGTTGATGGCGTTGCAGGACTCCCCCCTAGACAGGGCATTTGTTAGGTGGAAAAGGGACATTGAAGGTTTGGAAGATGTTCATGTTAAAGAATCTAGCTGTACATGGAGATCTACAGTGGTAAGTGCTAGGGATCAGTTGATTCAAGTTAAATGGCTTCATAGGATTTATTATACTCCTGTGAGACTATTTAAAATGGGTAAATTGCCGAACCCTCATTGTACAAGATGTGGACATGAAAACGGTTGTCTTATACACATGGTTTGGCAGTGTCCGATTATTCATGGCTTCTGGAAAGAGATCCATAAATATTTTAATGACAAACTAGGCTTTCCTAACGTCTGTACTGAACTCACTAGTCTGTTGGGAGTAGCCAACGAGATTGTTCCAACCAAATTTGGCAGGAAGCTGTATAGAATACTCTTATATTATGCTAGGAAAACTATCCTTCTCAACTGGAAACCTCCTAAGAATCCTACTGTGCAACAATGGGTACATCTAGTTAATGCTGATCTTGAATTATACAAGTTTGTGTATGAGAGAAGAGGGACCCCTGATCGCTTCATGAAGATATGGGACCCCTGGATTGGAGCCCAGACTCTAGTACCATAGATGACTGAAAGACTGTTCTGACCAATGAAGGCGTGTGTGAATGTGTGTGTGTGTGCAGTACTTTTAATCTTCCTTAGGATTGATATGTTGGGTACTGTTCATCCTGAAAGTGATATCTTTTTCTTCTGTCCCAAACTTGGGTCATGAGGAACTGTTATGATTGATCCCATGTATTTGATTTGTACTGGACTCAATTGATGATTGTCTGTATTTGATGTGTTTGTTATGCTTTTTGCTAAATTAATAAATAAAAAGATACTATTAAAAAAAATGGAATAGATTAAATATACCGGTGCGAAGCCGGGTCCTTATGCTAGTACTTTATAGTTGGCACCTGTGTCATACGCTGCAATACTAGAAAAAGCACATGAAGAGACCTAGTACTGTTTTGGTAGGAAAAAGTTTAAACCTTGGCAACCCCTTTAAATTAGAAAATGACCCACTGACTTCTATTAAAAGTGTTGTGGGCATGCTTCATATCAAGAGCATTGTAAGTTATTGTTCAGGGAGGGTAGGAGGAATTGAGCTTTCTCCATTACCTATTATCAATGGTGTGATTAATGTTACTGGTATGATCCAAGCTCCTCTAGAACATCAGAGAGAGAAAGATTGGTCCCCATTGCTGAAGTCGGGATTGATTGGTATGACATTTTTATGTATTTAGTGGTGTTCAACTATACTTATCAACTCTTCAGGTTAATCAGAGATCCAGAAAATCAGAACATAACTGTTGTTAATTGTATGGATTTTACCATGGCCCTATTCTTCTTCACTATTTAAACCCTGTGATTGATTATACCCTTAAACGGGTTACACAAATTAGATTTGTCAGTCAACTCCATTCATTTGTGAAGTCAATCTAATGCATATTGTAGCTGTTATGTAGCAGATGTGAATCTGCTTTGTCACTGAAACAGATCTGGCTTGGGGAAACTTCTAAGGTCAGTCATGGTTTTCACCCTTTAACCTATATTCAGGAATCTCAAGTCTAGTGCAGAGAAATCACCAGTCCGCTAACTCGTAGAGTAGTCCCTGTTCAAGTGACGGCTCACTTACAGTGTCAAAAGAAAAACTGTAAGGAACACAGTGTGATCAGGCAAATCTGTAGTCAGGGAAAGGCCGATATCACGGCAGGCATAGTTCATGTGATTTGATAAACAGTCCAAGGTCAAGGTGACCACCTCAGGGTCAGAATGGAGATCTGACAGAGGTCAGGTCAGGCAGAGAATGGTCAAATCCGGGAAACAGAAGTCGGTATACAGTGAAACAAATTTAGAAACAGCATACTTTTGCTAGTGAATTAGAACCTATTGCTTAGTCACCTTCTCAGAGGAGAAGATTACTTAACTACTCCAGGGTAGCAAGCCATTGGCTGGGAAGGATTTGAACTCTCGAGCAGGCCCTTAAAGAACCAACGAGAGCACACACACCCTATGGCAATGAAAGGCATTGACAGCAAGAAGCAGGTTTCAGCCTGCATTGGAGGAACAGTAGAGTTTCTCCAGCGCCCATGACCACCTGGAAGGAGGAGAGGTAAGTCAGGGGGTCCGAGCTGCTGGACTGCAGGAGTGGAAGGTCAGGTGAGCAGAGCAGAAGCCATGTTCGCTGGTGAGACAGAGGAAAAGCTGAATGGGCATATTGGATTTCAACATGTCCAATACTTTGTTGCAATGCTGAGTAAAGCCACTTCTCTTATTGAAATAAATATGCTATCTTGGCCAATTGGAGCCTGGATTTTTATTGAGGAGTTAGAAAGCTAGCAGTTATGGGGGAGAGGATTCTGCCAGTGGTTTATCTCACTCTCCATATTAAAATAAACATGCTCACCAGTTTATCTGAAAATGTGATGCATTGCAACATTTTCTTCTAGCTATATTTTTCGTTTCATGCTCTTATTGAGGGTGATGCTCTGACCTATAAATGCATTTCTGGCTAGTCCCAAAGTGACATTTAACTTTAACATAGGTTATTGATACTTTTTGTTAACACAATGTATAAACTGTCACTTCTGCACAGATGGATATTCCAGACATTTCTCAATTTATGAATGCTTCTTTCACCTTGTCTAAGATTAGCAACATTATATAGGATTACTTTCATAAAAGCCTTTTGCCATCTCAGAGGAAATACTAGATTTATTTTCTGCTTGTCCCAGCCATCCAGTATAGGAACATTTTTCAATAACTTTCTTTTTGGTAAATGTAGTTACTTGCATATAAATGTGAATCCTGTAAATAATATAATACCTGGCTGGTATCAGGTCCAGTCCCTCATTCTATGATTCTAGCTGCTAATTATTTTATTCATTATGTAATTTTCTACGAATCTTTACATGACGATGAGAGGGAACACTCTTTGCATCGGACTCCGTCATAATTTGGTAGCGCCAGCAGAAGAGATTATAAGAATTCAGACTTTGAATATTATAAAATGAAAATGTTCATGTTAGGGCATATGCACATCCTTTATTAGCTAGAGCAAAGAGCCACTGCAAAGAGACCATTGTTCTATGGACTGAAACACTTGGTGTGAATGCTTGACACGTGCAACCAGTCATTTAACCCCTTTAGAAACTTGCGATTTTCCAATTTTGCCTTTTCATTTTTTTATACTCTGCCTTCCTAAAGCCATAATTTTTTTATTTTTTTGATTCACAAAGCCATATTAGGGCTTGCTTTTTGCAGGACAAATTATACTTTCTAATGGCACTATTTAATTTAGCATATTATGTATTAAGAAGCTGGAAGAAAATCCAAATGAATGAAATTGAAAAAAAAAAACAATTCCACAACAGTTTTATGGGTTTCATTTCTAAGAATAGGCTCTTTTAACAGAAGGCAGGATGTGCAGAATAAGAAAATGTGAAGGATACACGACTGGAATCCATGTTTTGCAGATCAGTGGTTTGCAGACCTCAAAAGGGACATGAGTCCTTATAATGAGTGGACAAGAATTGTGTATACTGCAAACATCACCTCCTTCTCTAATGCTACAAACAAGGCCATCTCAAGGTACTCCATGCCTGCATCCTATTGCAGTCACTTAGAGCTGCTCTCAACAACTGAATATTAATAGTATGAATATCAGAATGTGCAAGGAAACTCATATTGTGTAAACCCTGTAAGAATTCTTCAGTATGACTGCAGCTTAATGTCATGACAATGTCATCAAGTGGAATTCTGGCTATTAAAATAAATGAGTATTTTCTCCCCCTCATTTACATTTAAAATATGTAACATTCATAGCAGATGTTTTATGGAGGAATATCAAAGTGTGCAGCAACTGTACCGCACTTGGAAACAATCTACATAATAAAAGACCCTTCTGCCACTAGGTTCCTTAAACTCTAATTGAACTGCTTTCTGTGTATTTGATGAATTGCGCAATGTGAGTACATGAATGGCGCTATACATATGAGTCTATACGGAGGCAATTTGAAGAGAATATTTACAGTGAAGGACTGGTACAGCTCTTAGATAATCACTGGAGGAGTATACCATAGGTAGTTTCTGTTGAGCCAAAACTTCAAACAAAGCAAAGGCCGGAGTTCAGCCTAAATGTACAGTCTGTGCGAGTTATTTATTCTATGCAGCTGTTGTTTCTTTCTCAAGTTACAAAAAAGAGATTAGTGTACATTGGATATGTGTGGCATAAAGGGGGTAACATCAGAGATTATGGAGGGGAATGCTGTCGGGGTTGTTGCTAACAATTGAAATTTCTATATCTTTTAACTGGTATTAATGATCCTACTAAAATAATAATTAATAATTACAATTATAATAATATAATATAATATAATAATATAATTATACACAGTGGAGTCAGATTCTTTCTTTCAACACTGGTAGTGCATAGCATGAAGGAAGTGACGTGATGTGAGCTGGCTTGGTGGGTATATAAGGTGTGCGATCGGCTGTCTGCACACATATCATTGCTGTCATGGGTAAATGTAGCAATTTCTCAAAGTTGCAAAAAGGAATGATTACTGGCTTTTGGGACAAGGGTGGCAGTATCTCTAAAAATATGCGGTTGGTGAACCATTTGCAAGATGCTGTAGTGAAAGTGAGTAGTGTTGAACGCGAATATTCGAAAAGCTAATTTTTAGCTCGAATATCACAACTTTGAGAATTCGCAAATATTTCTAATATAGTGCTATATATTCGTTTTTCGAATATTTGTAATTTTTTTTCCATCTGAAGTCATGATTCCTCCCTGCATAAATTGCTTTTGGGCCAATTGTGTTCAGATGGAAAAAATGACTATATTCTATAGTGCTATATATTAGTTTTTGACCCACGTCTGTATTGATCACGTAATATTCCATATTACGCAATCACTACCTTGCCGATTTTCAAGTAAAAAAAAAAAGAATGTAGAATATAACAAATATTCGATTTTGTGAATATTCGACGAATATTCTACAAAATATTTGTGAAATATCGCAAATTCGAATATTGCCACTGCCGCTCATCACTAATTGTGAGTGGACAAATGGCACCATTGCAAGTAAGAGATGTGGAGACTGCAGAGCACCACGTACCACTGATGTGAGAGGTGAACATCTGCTACAAAGGTGCTCAATGGCGTACCGACATGCTGTAGTGGAGCTGTCACGGTAGGTAAGATAAGGGAAGGAAACCGAACACGACAAGGCAAACAAAACAACTGACTAGGCCCCAAATGCTAGGGAACAAAGGGTTCACCTCCTAGCAATCCCTAAAACACTTTCCTTAAGCTGCTATGCCCATGTGCATATCTCGATGGCAGATATGCACATGCTCACGTACCTAAGGCTATAACACACTGACCCAAACCCTCAGCTGAAGGGAAGAGGGAAAGAGACACCCAGCTCCTTCAATAAACGAAGGAGCTAGCTTCACCCTAGAGGCCTAGTAAAAACAGACACAGATGGAAAAAGGGAAAAGGACTTATCTAGAGATGTGTTGGAGCAGACGATCCACCAAACTTCCAGAGCTCACACAAGGCAGAACAATAACCCGCAAAGGCTATCGGGAGAGGGAGGAATAAATAGCCTCACCAATTACCTAAAGAACAACATCTGGGAGGATGTTGGATTCAGTTCAAACCCACAACAAAACAAACTGTCAGATCGAGTCACGTGCAGCAACTCTGACAGATCTCCTCTGAACACCCACAGGGCAGGGCATGACAGGAGCATCTCACTGCCAAAATGAATCAGGGGCTACTAGATGTGTGTCTAAAAGAACAGTTCAGAGAACCCTACTGTGTATGCGGACGGATGGTAAGTGCACCTCTGGTAATTAAGTTGCATTGGTAGAAAAGGCTTAAATTTTCCTGGAAGTATCGGAATTAGACAGCAGCTGAATGGCAGAGAGTGCTGATTGTCTTCCCTGGGGCAGATGGGATCTTTTAGCAAGACAATGCGAAATGTCACATGGCTAGAAATGTCCAACATTGGTTGGAAGAGGATAAGCAAGACTTCCAAGTACTATGAGGGGCTCCTGATTCCCCAGACTTGAACCCAGTTGAGCATCTGTGGGACCACCTTTATTATCATGTTTGCTCTATGCAGCCTACCCCAAGTGCCCTCCAGCAGCTGTGTGATGCACTGCAGTGAAGATGGCTGCAGATACCTGAGACAAACTACCAGAACCTTATTGAGTCACTCCCAGTCCATCCATCTGTTGGGGGTTAACTATATATGATACAAAGCTTTGCATTACCATAAAAAATGAAACTAAATAAATTTACTGCCTGAAGAGGAACGCTTAAAAAATAATTTATTAAATTATCTTGTTAAAAAACTAGTGAGTAATTACCCACCCCCATATTTCAATCAGGCTCAGGTATAAGAGGGAGGTTATTGTCTCTTTAATCATATATGATGAAACCTCCTTCTATCATACACCACTAATTATTTTCCCATATGGAGATATACATGGATACATATTATCATTAATATGTTATGTAAATAGATACTATGTATCACTATGTAGTGTATTTTATTCTATCTATTGCACCATAAAATGTGTCTTAGTCTGTTACAAAAGTAACCAGTAAAACTAGGGAGAAAGTACTGGGGTGGTTTGCTGTATATTGAGCGCTATTTTTTAGGCATTGTTACAGCCACCAACACTCCTAGCCATCAATCCCAGATTCCCCACAAATTACAGTCTTAATGACTAGCACATAAACTCTGCTTCCTATATTGCGTCTGCTCGACGCATTTCTATGTCTATTATAACCGCATGTCATCAGGAGCAGAAGACAAATAACTAAATATAGCAAGAGCTGCACCCCATAAACTCGGCGTATAGCAGCACTGGAAATGGTGTAATGAGTGCTGCACGCCCATAAACTTGGTGTATAGAAGCACTCACAATGAAGGTAAGAAGCTGCACGCCTCTGATGGTGGGCGTGCAGTAACGGTGGACAAGCAGAGCCTCCGGCGCTGTAACGGCCGTAGCGTGGTCGCAAACAGCGGCTGTTTAAATAGATGGAACCACGCCCACTGGGCAGGATTAGCGCGATGAGGAGCTAAAGTCCAGTGAGGAATAGTCTGTCGTCCCTCCATCCCATCCATAATGCATAGCAGTATCGCTCCAGCAGGTTAATGTTAATATGGCCTATTGTAGCTTACACATTCTGGTGACAAAAAACAATCATCAATGGACCTAACCATCCCAAACCGGCATATATCTTGTACAGGAACCACGTATAATGAAAGCCTACATATATGCAGCAATTTACTATCTGCCTGATATCACATAAAAAAAAGGCTAAATCGATCACAATTATTAACATGTACCGATGTTATACACACATGTCAAATTATGTGCACTTAAAACAATCCACCCAATGTCTTTTTAGGGAAAAATTTTTATATGAACCAACACTGATCTATCAGGTTCTATGTACCCTAGTTATCATGATGGTATAAATGATGCCATAAAAGATAGTGTAGGAGGTATAAGGAATATTTATTAGTGTTGATCACGAATATTGGAATTGCGAATTTTTATCGTGAATATCGGCACTTCGAGAATTTGCGAATATTTAGAATATAGTGATATATATTTGCAATTTCGAATATTCAAGATTTATTTTTAATCAGTGCACATGATCCCTCTCTACCTCTAGCTTGTGGGCCAATGAGAAGGTTGCAATATGTTTGACTTTAGGATTAGTGTTGATTGGGAATTTTCGCAATGCAAATTTTCGTAATGAGAATCGATGAGATCGTGAAAACTCAGATCCGATGGTATATTCTAACCCCCAGGCATTCCCATGGTGACGGGGACTCTTGACTGGGAGGAGTATGCCAAAGTGGAACTACTGTACAGATTTAAAAAAAACAAGACGAATATTCTAAAAAACAAATATATTCATTTCTTAGAATATTCGTGATATTCAAAAACAGGAATATATAGCAATATAGCGAATATTCAAAAAAAACATATATAGAGCAATTTAGCTAATATAGTGCTATAATCTTCTTTGTCTAATAGTTGCAATTTTTTTTCTCATCAGAAGTTCCGATTGGAAAAAAATTACAACTATAAAAAAAGATTATAGCACTATATTAGCTAAATTGTTCTACATTATTTTTTTTATTTTTTTTCGAATATTCGCTATATTGCTATATATTCTTGTTTTAGAATATTACAACTATTCGAAAAAACTAATATATAGCACTAAATTGAATATATTCTATTTTAGAATATTCGCCTTTTTTTCCATCTGAAGTCATGATTCCTCCCTGCTTAACCACTTGCCATCTGGGCCATTAGCCCCCTTCCTGACCAGGCCTAATTTTGCAAAACTGACATATCTCACTTTATGTGGTAATAACTTTGGAACGCCTTTATTTATCCAAGTCATTCAGAGATTGTTTTCTCATGACACATTGTACTTCATGATAATCATAAATTTGAGTCAAAATATTTCACCTTTATTTATGAAAAAATCCCAAATTTACCCAAAAATTTGAAAAATTCGCAATTTTCAAAATTACAATTTCTCTGCTTTTAAAACAGAAAGTGATACCTCATAAAATATTTGTTACTTAACATTCCCCATATGTCCACTTTATGTTGGCATCATTTTGGAAATGTCATTTTATTTTTTTAGGACGTGGGGCCTACATAGTATATACCCTCATAAATGACCCAATTGTAGAAACTACACCCCTCAAGGTATTCAAAACCGATTTTACAAACTTTGTTAACCCTTTAGGCGTTCCACAAGAATTAAAGGAAAATGGAGATCAAATTTTTAAATTTCACTTTTTTGGCAGATTTTCCATTTTAATCCAATTTTTTCTTTAACACATCGATGGTTAACAGCCAAACAAAACTCAATATTTATTACCCAGATTCTGCAGTTTACAGAAACACCCCACATGTGGTCATAAACTGCTGTATGGGCACACGGCAGGGCGCAGAAGAAAAGGAACTCCACATGGTTTTTAGATGCCATGTCCCATTTGAAGCCCCCTGATGCACCCTTACAGTAAAAACTCCCAAGAAGTGACCCCATTTTGGAAACTAGGGGATAAGGTGCCAGTTTAATTGCTACTATTTTTGGGTACATATGATTTTTTGATCATTCATTATAACACTTTATGGGGCAAGGTGACCAAAAAATTGGTTGTTTTAGCACAGTTTCTATTTATTTATTTTTACAGCGTTCACCTGAGGGGTTCAGTCAAGTGACATTTTTATAGAGCAGATTGTTACGGACGTGGCGATACCTAATATGTATACTTTTTCTCATTTATTAAAGTTTTACACAATAATAGCATTTTTGAAACAAATAAATTATGTTTTAATGTGTCCATGTTCTGAGAGCTATAGTTTTTTTATTTTTTGAGAGATTTTCTTATGTAGGGGCTCATTTTTTGCGGGATGAGGTGACGGTTTTATTGGTACCATTTTGTTGGACATACGCATTTTTGATCACTTGGTGTTGCACCTTTTGTGATGCAAGGTGACAAAAATTGCTTGTTTTGACAGTTTTTTTTTTTTTTTTTACGGTGTTCATCTGAGGGGTTAGCTCATGTGATATTTTTATAGAGCTGGTTTTTATGGACGCGGCAATACCTAATATGTATACTTTTTTTAATTTGTTTCACTTTAACACAATAATAGCATTTTTTAAACCAAAAAAATGATGTTTTGTGTCTCCATGTTCTAAGAGCTATAGTTTTTTTTATTTTTTGAGAGATTTTCTTATGTAGGGGCTCATTTTTTGCAGGTTGAGGTGACGGTTTTATTGGTACCATTTTGTGGGACATACGCATATTTGATCACTTGGTGTTGCACCTTTTGTGATGTAAGGTGACAAAAATTGCAATTATACTGTATATGCCATACTGAAAAACGGAACGGAAAAACGGAACGGAAACGGAAACACAACGGAACTCATAAACGGAACAACGGATCCGTGAAAAACAGACCGCAAAAAACTATAAAAGCCATACGTTCGTGTGAACTAGGCCTAAGGGTGAGTCGCCATACATAGAGAAATATGTTAAACATGAAAAAGTGATTTGAACAACAGGTCATTTTCTGATAACACATTAAAAAGTGTCGTGTCTCTAAGATTTATCTTGTGTTATCTTCAGCCTTAGTGTGTTCTAGTGTTGAGCGAATCGAGCTTCGGATCCAAGATCCAAAGTAGACTTGTTCAAAACTTAGAGTTGAGCGAACACCTGGATGTTAGGGTTCGAGAAGTTCGGCCGAACTTCCCGGAAATGTTCGGGTTCGGGATCCGAACCCGAACCGAACTTCGTCCCGAACCCGAACCCCATTGAAGTCAATGGGGACCCGAACTTTTGGGCACTAAAAAGACTGTAAAACAGCCCAGGAAAGAGCTAGAGGGCTGCAAAAGGCAGCAACATGTAGGTAAATCCCCTGAAACAAATGTGGATAGGGAAATGAATTAAAAAAAAATTAAAAAAATAAAAATGACCAAATATCAATTGGACAGAGGTCCCATAGCAGAGAATCTGGCTTCACATCACCCACCACTGGAACAGGCCACTGTCACACATTTAGGCCCAGGCAGAGGAGAGAGGTCCCGTAACAGAGAATCTGGCCTTATGTCAGCGCAGAATCAGTCTTTATGTCATAGCAGATAATCAGGCTTCATGTCATAGCAGAGAATCAGGCTTCACGTCACCCACCACTGGAACAGGCCACTAAATACGATATACAAAAAGGTTTGGCAGCACTACTGTCCCACATAAGGGAAGGCCATTAGAAAAAATACCTTGAAGGTGATGGTGCACGCAGATGGGGACCCTGGCTGGTGATCCCAACGTCAGAATAAGAATACAAAAAATCTGCAGCACTCGTCAGTGTGATAAATCCAAGGTGGTTTATTCCATATACAGCAAGGTGGTGCGACGTTTCGACCTAACTAGGTCTTTCTCAAGCAACAAAATGAATTTAGTCTGTGTGTGTTTTATACCATACAAAGTGGGTGGAGCCATCACTCCCCCAGGTGAGGTGATTTATCCAAATACGCATACATTCGTCATCATAATAATGAGGATCACTCCCGATCCAATATAGTGAACAATCTTAGTGACATATAGATATAAACACTCCTATATAATAATAACATTGTCTCCTACCCTCAGGTGACGTCCCCGGGGTTTTACTCCATGTCCGCAATGTTCTTGCAGCGCGCTGAACCCAGCGTCTCAAAAGTTGTACTGCACATGCGTCCCCGCCTGCCGTCAGCCAATAGAAAATTTCCTAGGTATCGCGTCAACTGTTGTCAGCGTCCGCAAGCAGAAGTGCTTCCCGGCACTGCATCAGATGAACAAAATCATGACGTAGGTAGTTACCATGGGGACGCGGCTATCAACACAACGAAATCATGGATAGTCCGCGTTACCCCACGTACTACCCCCTCATTATGTAGGTGGCATAAGGGTAAATGGCGGTGGGTGAAAGGCCAACATCTTCAGTCCTTAGGCAGTAACATTTCAAATTACCCTGTTAAATCACGGGTTCGGATCCCTAAATATTATACGTGGTTCCTCCAGGTGGAGTACCGATTTTCATCAGTGCTCCCTCCTTCCTGAGGATACCACATACCCATGCATACTTCTCCCTTTGAAAATGTCCATGTCCCCATCAAATGTATCAGATGAGACATGTATACACTTTTCAGGGTTATTTTCAGTCGCTAAGGGTACCACACGGATCGATCACTATAAAGTGACAACAGTCCAAGTGGTCCACCGCGGCTGTCCACTCGTACATCATTATATGTTCAAAGGCCACGGACCAGAATAGTGCACTTACCCCCACCAGTCAGACCCAAGCACCATAAAGCATCGAAAAATCAGGCTGAGCTAAAGCGGGGTCAGCATGGAAAAATTTGCGGATCAGGGAGAGTCCCGGTGAGGTCCATCCTATGGGGCGACAAGAATAAATATATAAAAAGAAGTGTTAAGTGAAACCCATACATAAAATCCTCACAACAATAACCTTTGTTGGGCACAAAACTTAGTTACTAAAAACAAAAAAAGTTTGTTCATCTATACTGTGAGAAAGAACCGTAGGAATCCTTTACAGGAAGACTCCCAAATTGAAGTCCCTGTTGAGTCCCCTCGGTTCCCGTGTATTTAGCCTATAGATCCACTTAAGTTCCAATTGTTTTAGAAGGGTTTCTCGATCTCCCCCCCTCCTAAGTGGTGGTATTCCATCTATTACCTGGAACCTTAATTGTGACACGTTGTGTCCCAATTTGTGGAAATGTTCTGGTACTGGAAGGTCCAAGGCTTCCTTGCGGATTTTGGACTTGTGCTGTGTAATCCTCTTTTTGACCTCCTGTGTGGTCTCCCCCACATAAAGGAGCCCACACGGGCACTGAAGGATATAAACAACATGAGTTGAATTACAGGTATAGAACTGCCTGATCTCATATCTCTTTCCTGTGTGCGGATGTACAAATGTTTTACCCTTTGCCATGTTATTACAGTGGCAACAGCCTAGGCATGGATAACATCCTGTTTGTTTATGCTGTTGTGCATTCGGGGGTTTGTCTGCATGTACCAACTTATCCCTGACATTAGGGCCTCTTCTGTACGAAAACAAGGGAGGATTTTGGAATTCTGGGGTATCTGGAAATGCCTGAATAAGCAAAGTCCAGTTTTTTCTGATCACCGTGGCAACCTGTCTGCTCACTGCTGTGTATCTAGATACAAAAGGGATTCTAGTTTGTATCTTTGTTTTATTTTCATTTTTCTTGAGCAACATTTCCCTTTCCATCCTGCGTGCTCTATCCTGATGTTTGTTCGTCAGTTGTAGGGGATACCCTCTCCTGATAAATTTCTGATTCATTTCTTCTAATCTGACCTCCACCCTTTCTTCATCGCTAACAATTCTGCGGACTCGCAGAAATTGGCTGTATGGGAGCGATTTTATCATTGCCCGTGGGTGTGAGCTGTCATATTGTAGGATGTTATTTTTGTCAGTATTCTTTATGTGGATATCCGTGCCCAATGCATCCCCCTGTACACACACCAGTGTGTCCAGAAATTGCAATTGGGTCTTAGAACTGACCCTAGTAAATTTCAGTGCTGGGTGGATGTTATTCAAATGCTCATTAAATGCCCCCAATTCAGATTCCGTACCTGTCCATATGAGAAAGATGTCGTCTATGTATCTCATCCAGCCCCTCACCAAACTGAAGAAGCTGGATGGATACACAGACGAGCTCTCCACATAGGACATGTAGATATTAGCATACACCGGTGCAGCATTAGACCCCATCGCGGTCCCCCTGTTTTGCACAAAGAATTGATCCTTAAATTTAAAATAGTTGCACGTTAGTATAATCGACTGAAAATAACCCTGAAAAGTGTATACATGTCTCATCTGATACATTTGATGGGGACATGGACATTTTCAAAGGGAGAAGTATGCATGGGTATGTGGTATCCTCAGGAAGGAGGGAGCACTGATGAAAATCGGTACTCCACCTGGAGGAACCACGTATAATATTTAGGGATCCGAACCCGTGATTTAACAGGGTAATTTGAAATGTTACTGCCTAAGGACTGAAGATGTTGGCCTTTCACCCACCGCCATTTACCCTTATGCCACCTACATAATGAGGGGGTAGTACGTGGGGTAACGCGGACTATCCATGATTTCGTTGTGTTGATAGCCGCGTCCCCATGGTAACTACCTACGTCATGATTTTGTTCATCTGATGCAGTGCCGGGAAGCACTTCTGCTTGCGGACGCTGACAACAGTTGACGCGATACCTAGGAAATTTTCTATTGGCTGACGGCAGGCGGGGACGCATGTGCAGTACAACTTTTGAGACGCTGGGTTCAGCGCGCTGCAAGAACATTGCGGACATGGAGTAAAACCCCGGGGACGTCACCTGAGGGTAGGAGACAATGTTATTATTATATAGGAGTGTTTATATCTATATGTCACTAAGATTGTTCACTATATTGGATCGGGAGTGATCCTCATTATTATGATGACGAATGTATGCGTATTTGGATAAATCACCTCACCTGGGGGAGTGATGGCTCCACCCACTTTGTATGGTATAAAACACACACAGACTAAATTCATTTTGTTGCTTGAGAAAGACCTAGTTAGGTCGAAACGTCGCACCACCTTGCTGTATATGGAATAAACCACCTTGGATTTATCACACTGACGAGTGCTGCAGATTTTTTGTATTCTTATTCTGGAACAGGCCACTGTCACACATTTAGGCCCAGGCACCCAGGCAGAGGAGAGAGGTCCCGTAACAGAGAATCTGGCCTTATGTCAGCACAGAATCGGTCTTCATGTCATAGCAGAGAATCAGGCTTCACGTCACCCACCATTGGAACAGGCCACTGTCACATATTTAGGCCCCGGCACCCAGGCAGAGGAGAGAGGTCCCGTAACAGAGAATCTGGCCTTATGTCAGCACAGAATCTGTCTTCATGTCATAGCAGAGAATCAGGCTTCACGTCACCCACCACTGGAACAGGCCACTGTCACATATTTAGGCCCCGGCACCCAGGCAGAGGAGAGAGGTCCCGTAACAGAGAATCTGGCCTTATGTCAGCACAGAATCTGTCTTCATGTCATAGCAGAGAATTAGGCTTCACGTCACCCACCACTGGAACAGGCCACTGTCACACATTTAGGCCCAGGCACCCAGGCAGAGGAGAGAGGTCCCGTAAAAGAGAATCTGGTCTTATGTCAGCACAGAATCTGTCTTCATGTCATAGCAGAGAATCAGGCTTCACGTCACCCACCACTGGAACAGGCCACTGTCACACATTTAGGCCCAGGCACCCAGGCAGAAGAGAGAGATCCCGTAACAGAGAATCTGGCCTTATGTCAGCGCAGAATCAGTCTTTATGTCATAGCAGAGAATCAGGCTTCACGTCACCTACCACTGGAACAGGCCACTGTCACACATTTAGGTCCAGGCACCCAGGCAGAGGAGAGAGGTCCCGTAACAGAGAATCTGGCCTTATGTCAGCACAGAATCTGTCTTCATGTCATAGCAGAGAATCAGGGTTCACGTCACCCACCACTGGAACAGGCCACTGTCACACATTTAGGCCCAGGCACCCAGGCAGAGGAGAGAGGTCCCGTAACAGAGAATCTGGCCTTATGTCAGCGCAGAATCTGTCTTCATGTCATAGCAGAGAATCAAGCTTCACGTCACCCACCACTGGAACAGGCCACTGTCACACATTTAGGCCCAGGCACCCAGGCAGAGGAGAGAGGTCCCGTAACAGAGAATCTGGCCTTATGTCAGCACAGAATCTGTCTTCATGTCATAGCAGAGAATCAGGCTTCACGTCACCCACCACTGGAACAGGCCACTGTCACACATTTAGGCCCAGGCACCCAGGCAGAGGAGAGAGGTCCCGTAACAGAGAATCTGGCCTTATGTCAGCACAGAATCTGTCTTCATGTCATAGCAGAGAATCAAGCTTCACGTCACCCACCACTGGAACAGGCCACTGTCACACATTTAGGCCTAGGCACCCAGGCAGAGGAGAGAGGTCCCGTAACAGAGAATCTGGCCTTATGTCAGCACAGAATCTGTCTTCATGTCATAGCAGAGAATCAGACTTCACGTCACCCACCACTGGAACAGGCCACTGTCACACATTTAGGCCCAGGCACCCAGACAGAGGAGAGGTTCATTCAACTTTGGGTTGCCCCGCAATATAATGGTAAAATGAAATTAAAAATAGTATTGAATGAGGAAGTGCCCTGGAGTAGAATAATATATTGTTAAGGGGAGGTAGTTAATATCTAATCTGCACAAGGGATAGACAGGTCCTGTGGGATACATGCCTGGTTCATTTTTATGAACGTCAGCTTGTCCACATTGGCTGTAGACAGGCGGCTGCGTTTGTCTGTAATGACGCCCCCTGCCGTGCTGAATACACGTTCAGACAAAACGCTGGCCGCCGGGCAGGCCAGCACCTCCAAGGCATAAAAGGCTAGCTCTGGCCACGTGGACAATTTGGAGACCCAGAAGTTGAATGGGGCCGAAACATCAGTCAGTACGTGGAGGGGTGTGCACAGGTACTGTTCCACCATGTTAGTGAAATGTTGCCTCCTGCTAACACATTCCGTATCAGGTGGTGGTGCAGTTAGCTGTGGCGTGGTGACAAAACTTTTCCACATCTCTGCCATGCTAACCCTGCCCTCAGAGGAGCTGGCCGTGACACAGCTGCGTTGGCGACCTCTTGCTCCTCCTCTGCCTTCGCCTTGGGCTTCCACTGGTTCCCCTGTGACATTTGGGAATGCTCTCAGTAGCGCGTCTACCAACGTGCGCTTGTACTCGCGCATCTTCCTATCACGCTTTAGTGTAGGAAGTAAGGTGGGCACATTGTCTTTGTACCGGGGATCCAGCAGGGTGGCAACCCAGTAGTCCTCACACGTTAAAATGTGGGCAACTCTGCTGTCGTTGCGCAGGCACTGCAGCATGTAGTCGTTTATGTGTGCCAGGCTGCCCAGAGGTAAGGACAAGCTGTCCTCTGTGGGAGGCGTATCGTCATCGTCCTGCGTTTCCCCCCAGCCACGCACCAGTGATGGGCCCGAGCTGCTTTGGGTGCCAGCCCGCTGTGAACATGCTTCATCCTCATCCTCCTCCACCTCCTCCTCATCCTCGTCCTCCTCGTCCTCCAGTAGTGGGCCCTGTCTGGCCACATTTGTACCTGGCCTCTGGTGTTGCAAAAAACCTCCCTCTGAGTCACTTCGAAGAGACTGGCCTGAAAGTGCTAAAAATGACCCCTCTTCCTCCTCTTCCTCCTGGGCCACCTCCTCTTCCATCATCGCCCTAAGTGTTTTCTCAAGGAGACGAAGAAGTGGTATTGTAACGCTGATAACGGCGTCATCGCCACTGGCCATGTTGGTGGAGTACTCAAAACAACGCAACAGGGCACACAGGTCTCGCATGGAGGCCCAGTCATTGGTGGTGAAGTGTGTCTGATCCGCAGTGCGACTGACCCGTGCGTGCTGCAGCTGAAACTCCACTATGGCCTGCTGCTGCTCGCACAGTCTGTCCAGCATATGCAAGGTGGAGTTCCACCTGGTGGGTACGTCGCATATGAGGCGGTGAGCGGGAAGGCCGAAGTTACGCTGTAGCGCAGACAGGCGAGCAGCGGCAGGGTGTGAACGCCGGAAGCGCGAACAGACGGCCTGCACTTTATGCAGCAGCTCTGACATGTCGGGGGTAGTTGCGAATGAACTTCTGCACCACCAAATTCAGCACATGCGCCAGGCAAGGGATGTGCGTCAAAACCGGCAAGTCCCAGAGCTGCAACGAGATTTCGCCCATTATCGCACACTACCAGGCCGGGCTTGAGGCTCACCGGCAGCAACCACTCGTCGGTCTGTTGTTCTATACCCCGCCACAACTCCTGTGCGGTGTGGGGCCTGTCCCCCAAACATATGAGTTTCAGAATGGCCTGCTGACGTTTACCCCGGGCTGTGCTGAAGTTGGTGGTGAAGGTGTGTGGCTGACTGGATGAGCAGGTGGAAGAAGAGGAGGAGGAAGCTGAGTAGGAGGAGGAGGAGACAGGAGGCAAAGAATGTTGCCCTGCGATCCTTGGCGGCGGAAGGACGTGCGCCAAACAGCTCTCCGCCTGGGGCCCAGGCGCCACTACATTTACCCAGTGTGCAGTTAGGGAGATATAGCGTCCTTGGCCGTGCTTACTGGTCCACGTATCTGTGGTTAGGTGGACCTTGCCACAGATGGCGTTGCGCAGTGCACACTTGATTTTATCGGACACTTGTTTGTGCAGGAAAGGCACGGCTCTCTTTGAGAAGTAGTGGCGGCTGGGAACAACATACTGTGGGACAGCATGTGACATGAGCTGTTTGAAGCTGTGTGTGTCCACCAGCATTTCATAGGCCAGTAGTTTAGAAATGCTGGCATTCAGGGCCAGGGATCGAGGGTGGCTAGGTGGGAATTTACGCTTTCTCTCAAATGTTTGTGAGATGGAGAGCTGAACGCTGCCGTGTGACATGGTTGAGATGCTTGGTGAGCAGGTGGTGGTGTTGGTGGTACATCCCATGTTTGCTGGGCGGCAGGTGCCAACGTTCCTCCAGAGGCCGAGGAAGAGGCCGAGGCGGCGGCAGCAGCAGCAGAAGAGGCCGAGGGGGCAGCAGCAGAAGAGGTAGCAGGGGGAGCGTGAGTGACTTCCTTGTTTTTAAGGTGTTTACTCCACTGCAGTTCATGCTTTGCATGCAGGTGCCTGGTCATGCAGGTTGTGCTAAGGTTCAGAACGTTAATGCCTCGCTTCAGGCTCTGATGGCACAGCGTGCAAACCACTCGGGTCTTGTCGTCAGCACATTTTTTGAAGAAGTGCCATGCCAGGGAACTCCTTGAAGCTGCCTTTGGGGTGCTCGGTCCCAGATGGCGGCGGTCAGTAGCAGGCGGAGTCACTTGGCGGCGGGTGTTCTGATTTTGCCCACTGCTCCCTCTTTTGCTACGCTGTTGGCTCGGTCTCACCACTGCCTCTTCCTCCGAACTCTGAAAGTCAGTGGCACGACCTTCATTCCATGTGGGGTCTAGGAGCTCATCGTCCCCTGCATCGTCTTCCACCCAGTCTTGATCCCTAACCTCCTGTTCAGTCTGCACACTGCAGAAAGACGCAGCAGTTGGCACCTGTGTTTCGTCATCATCAGAGACATGCTGAGGTGGTATTCCCATGTCCTCATCATCAGGAAACATAAGTGGTTGTGCGTTAGTGCATTCTATCTCTTCCACCCCTGGGGAAGGGCTAGGTGGATGCCCTTGGGAACCCCTGGCAGCAGAGTCTTCAAACAGCATAAGAGACTGCTGCATAACTTGAGGCTCAGACAGTTTTCCTGATATGCATGGGGGTGATGTGACAGACTGGTGGGCTTGGTTTTCATGCGCCATCTGTGCGCTTTCAAGGAAGACTTTGTGGGAGATAATGTGAACGTGATGGATCCACTGTCGGCCACCCAATTGACTAATGCCTGTACCTGCTCAGGCTTTACCATCCTTAGAACGGCATTGGGCCCCACAAAATATCGCTGTAAATTCTGCTGGCTACTGGGACCTGAGGAAGTTGGTTCACTAGGACGTGTGGCTGTGGCAGAACGGCCACGTCCTCTCCCAGCACCAGAGGGTCCACTAACACCACCACGACCATGTCCACGTCCGCGTCCGCGTCCCTTATTAGATGTTTTCCTCATTGTTCCCGTTCACCACAATTTTGAGAATGGCAAATTTGGGAATAGTTTTTCAACCCAGAACAAAAAGTGTGCTTTTACGGTCACTACAAATAACTTGACCAGCTAAAACAGTACAGATTTGGTTGAATAGAAATGTGAGGCCTGTTTTTTTTTGCGCTGTGTGACAGGTATAGGTATAATCACAGAATCAGACTTCTATCTGCACGGTAGCGTGTGTCTTAGGTTTTTCTGAATGACACTATCAGCACCTTCAATGTAAGATATCCTTTTTGGGATAGATTTCAAGTAGGCCTCATATAGCAGAAACTAGTTATTTTGAGAATGGCAAATTTGGGAATAGTTTTTCAACCCAGAACAAAAAATGTGCTTTTACGGTCACTACAAATAACTTGACCAGCTAAAACAGTACAGATTTGGTTGAATAGAAGAGTGAGGCCTGTTTTTTTTTTGCGCTGTGTGACAGGTATAGGTTTAATCACAGAATCAGACTTCTATCTGCAAGGTAGCGTGTGTCTTAGGTTTTTCTGAATGACACTATCAGCACCTTTAATGTAAGATATCCTTTTTGGGATAGATTTCAAGTTGGCCTCATATAGCAGAAACCAGTTATTTTGAGAATGGCAAATTTGGGAATAGTTTTTCAACCCAGAACAAAAAAATTTGCTTTTACGGTCACTACAAATAACTTGACCAGCTAAAACAGTACAGATTCGATTGAATAGAAATGTGAGGCCTGTTTTTTTTAGCGCTGTGTGACAGGTATAGGTTTAATCACAGAATCAGACTTCTATCTGCACGGTAGTGTGTGTCTTAGGTTTTTCTGAATGACACTATCAGCACCTTCAATGTAAGATATCCTTTTTGGGATAGATTTTAAGTAGGCCTCATATAGCAGAAACTAGTTATTTTGAGAATGGCAAATTTGGGAATAGTTTTTCAACCCAGAACAAAAAGTGTGCTTTTACGGTCACTACAAATAACTTGACCAGCTAAAACAGTATAAATTTGGTTGAATAGAAATGTGAGGCCTGTTTTTTTTTTGCGCTGTGTGACAGGTATAGGTTTAATCACAGAATCAGACTTCTATCTGCACGGTAGCGTGTGTCTTAGGTTTTTCTGAATGACACTATCAGCACCTTCAATGTAAGATATCCTTTTTGGGATAGATTTCAAGTTGGCCTCATATAGCAGAAACTAGTTATTTTGAGAATGGCAAATTTGGGAATAGTTTTTCAACCCAGAACAAAAAATGTGCTTTTACGGTCACTACAAATAACTTGACCAGCTAAAACAGTAATGATTTGATTTAATAGAAATGTGAGGCCTGTTTTTTTTTGCGCTGTGTGACAGGTATAGGTTTAATCACAGAATCAGACTTCTATCTGCACGGTAGTGTGTGTCTTAGGTTTTTCTGAATGACACTATCAGCACCTTCAATGTAAGATATCCTTTTTGGGATAGATTTCAAGTTGGCCTCATATAGCAGAAACCAGTTATTTTGAGAATGGCAAATTTGGGAATAGTTTTTCAACCCAGAACAAAAAATGTGCTTTTACGGTCACTACAAATAACTTGACCCCCTAAAACAGTACAGATTTGGTTGAATAGAAATGTGAGGCCTGTTTTTTTTTGCGTTGTGTTACAGGTATAGGTTTAATCACAGAATCAGACTTCTATCTGCACGGTAGCGTGTGTCTTAGGTTTTTCTGAATTACACTATCAGCACCTTCAATGTAAGATATCCTTTTTGGGATAGATTTCAAGTAGGCCTCATATAGCAGAAACTAGTTATTTTGAGAATGGCAAATTTGGGAATAGTTTTTCAACCCAGAACAAAAAATGTGCTTTTACGGTCACTACAAATAACTTGACCAGCTAAAACAGTACAGATTTGGTTGAATAGAAATGTGAGGCCTGTTTTTCTTTGCGCTGTGTGACAGGTATAGGTTTAATCACAGAATCAGACTTCTATCTGCACGGTAGTGTGTGTCTTAGGTTTTTCTGAATGACACTATCAGCACCTTCAATGTAAGATATCCTTTTTGGGATAGATTTCAAGTAGGCCTCATATAGCAGAAACTAGTTATTTTGAGAATGGCAAATTTGGGAATAGTTTTTCAACCCAGAACAAAAAATGTGCTTTCACGGTCACTACAAATAACTTGACCCCCTAAAACAGTACAGATTTGGTTGAATAGAAATGTGAGGCCTGTTTTTTTTTGCGCTGTGTTACAGGTATAGGTTTAATCACAGAATCAGACTTCTATCTGCACAGTAGCGTGTGTCTTAGGTTTTTCGGAATTACACTATCAGCACCTTCAATGTAAGATATCCTTTTTGTGATAGATTTCAAGTAGGCCTCATATAGCAGAAACTAGTTATTTTGAGAATGGCAAATTTGGGAATAGTTTTTCAACCCAGAACAAAAAATGTGCTTTTACGGTCACTACAAATAACTTGACCAGCTAAAACAGTACAGATTTGGTTGAATAGAAATGTGAGGCCTGTTTTTTTTTGCGCTGTGTGACAGGTATAGGTTTAATCACAGAATCAGACTTCTATCTGCACGGTAGCGTGTGTCTTAGGTTTTTCTGAATGACACTATCAGCACCTTCAATGTAAGATATCCTTTTTAGGATAGATTTCAAGTTGGCCTCATATAGCAGAAACCAGTTATTTTGAGAATGGCAAATTTGGGAATAGTTTTTCAACCCAGAACAAAAAGTGTGCTTTTACGGTCACTACAAATAACTTGACCAGCTAAAACAGTACAGATTTGGTTGAATAGAAATGTGAGGCCTGTTTTTTTTTGCGCTGTGTGACAGGTATAGGTTTAATCACAGAATCAGACTTCTATCTGCACGGTAGCGTGTGTCTTAGGTTTTTCTGAATGACACTATCAGCACCTTCAATGTAAGATATCCTTTTTGGGATAGATTTCAAGTTGGCCTCATATAGCAGAAACTAGTTATTTTGAGAATGGCAAATTTGGGAATAGTTTTTCAACCCAGAACAAAAAATGTGCTTTTACGGTCACTACAAATAACTTGACCCCCTAAAACAGTACAGATTTGGTTGAATAGAAATGTGAGGCCTGTTTTTTTTTGCGTTGTGTTACAGGTATAGGTTTAATCACAGAATCAGACTTCTATCTGCACGGTAGCGTGTGTCTTAGGTTTTTCTGAATGACACTATCAGCACCTTCAATGTAAGATATCCTTTTTGGGATAGATTTCAAGTAGGCCTCATATAGCAGAAACTAGTTATTTTGAGAATGGCAAATTTGGGAATAGTTTTTCAACCCAGAACAAAAAATGTGCTTTTACGGTCACTACAAATAACTTGACCAGCTAAAACAGTACAGATTTGGTTGAATAGAAGAGTGAGGCCTGTTTTTTTTTGTGCTGTGTGACAGGTATAGGTTTAATCACAGAATCAGACTTCTATCTGCAAGGTAGCGTGTGTCTTAGGTTTTTCTGAATGACACTATCAGCACCTTCAATGTAAGATATCCTTTTTGGGATAGATTTCAAGTTGGCCTCATATAGCAGAAACCAGTTATTTTGAGAATGGCAAATTTGGGAATAGTTTTTCAACCCAGAACAAAAAAATTTGCTTTTACGGTCACTACAAATAACTTGACCAGCTAAAACAGTACAGATTCGATTGAATAGAAATGTGAGGCCTGTTTTTTTTAGCGCTGTGTGACAGGTATAGGTTTAATCACAGAATCAGACTTCTATCTGCACGGTAGTGTGTGTCTTAGGTTTTTCTGAATGACACTATCAGCACCTTCAATGTAAGATATCCTTTCTGGGATAGATTTTAAGTAGGCCTCATATAGCAGAAATTAGTTATTTTGAGAATGGAAAATTTGGGAATAGTTTTTCAACCCAGAACAAAAAGTGTGCTTTTACGGTCACTACAAATAACTTGACCAGCTAAAACAGTAATGATTTAATTGAATAGAAATGTGAGGCCTGTTTTTTTTTGCGCTGTGTGACAGGTATAGGTTTAATCACAGAATCAGACTTCTATCTGCACGGTAGTGTGTGTCTTAGGTTTTTCTGAATGACACTATCAGCACCTTCAATGTAAGATATCCTTTTTGGGATAGATTTCAAGTTGGCCTCATATAGCAGAAACCAGTTATTTTGAGAATGGTAAATTTGGGAATAGTTTTTCAACCCAGAACAAAAAGTGTGCTTTTAAGGTCACTACAAATAACTTGACCAGCTAAAACAGTACAGATTTGGTTGAATAGAAATGTGAGGCCTGTTCTTTTTTTGCACTGTGTGACAGGTATAGGTTTAATCACAGAATCAGACTTCTATCTGCACGGTAGCGTGTGTCTTAGGTTTTTCTGAATGACACTATCAGCACCTTCAATGTAAGATATCCTTTTTGGGATAGATTTCAAGTTGGCCTCATATAGCAGAAACTAGTTATTTTGAGAATGGCAAATTTGGGAATAGTTTTTCAACCCAGAACAAAAAATGTGCTTTTACGGTCACTACAAATAACTTGACCAGCTAAAACAGTACAGATTTGGTTGAATAGAAATGTGAGGCCTGTTTTTTTTTGCGTTGTGTTACAGGTATAGGTTTAATCACAGAATCAGACTTCTATCTGCACGGTAGCGTGTGTCTTAGGTTTTTCTGAATGACACTATCAGCACCTTCAATGTAAGATATCCTTTTTGGGATAGATTTCAAGTAGGCCTCATATAGCAGAAACTAGTTATTTTGAGAATGGCAAATTTGGGAATAGTTTTTCAACCCAGAACAAAAAATGTGCTTTTACGGTCACTACAAATAACTTGACCAGCTAAAACAGTACAGATTTGGTTGAATAGAAGAGTGAGGCCTGTTTTTTTTTGCGATGTGACAGGTATAGGTTTAATCACAGAATCAGACTTCTATCTGCAAGGTAGCGTGTGTCTTAGGTTTTTCTGAATGACACTATCAGCACCTTCAATGTAAGATATCCTTTTTGGGATAGATTTCAAGTTGGCCTCATATAGCAGAAACCAGTTATTTTGAGAATGGCAAATTTGGGAATAGTTTTTCAACCCAGAACAAAAAAATTTGCTTTTACGGTCACTACAAATAACTTGACCAGCTAAAACAGTACAGATTCGATTGAATAGAAATGTGAGGCCTGTTTTTTTTAGCGCTGTGTGACAGGTATAGGTTTAATCACAGAATCAGACTTCTATCTGCACGGTAGTGTGTGTCTTAGGTTTTTCTGAATGACACTATCAGCACCTTCAATGTAAGATATCCTTTCTGGGATAGATTTTAAGTAGGCCTCATATAGCAGAAATTAGTTATTTTGAGAATGGAAAATTTGGGAATAGTTTTTCAACCCAGAACAAAAAGTGTGCTTTTACGGTCACTACAAATAACTTGACCAGCTAAAACAGTAATGATTTAATTGAATAGAAATGTGAGGCCTGTTTTTTTTTTTTTGCGCTGTGTGACAGGTATAGGTTTAATCACAGAATCAGACTTCTATCTGCACGGTAGTGTGTGTCTTAGGTTTTTCTGAATGACACTATCAGCACCTTCAATGTAAGATATCCTTTTTGGGATAGATTTCAAGTTGGCCTCATATAGCAGAAACCAGTTATTTTGAGAATGGTAAATTTGGGAATAGTTTTTCAACCCAGAACAAAAAGTGTGCTTTTACGGTCACTACAAATAACTTGACCAGCTAAAACAGTACAGATTTGGTTGAATAGAAATGTGAGGCCTGTTTTTTTTTGCGCTGTGTGACAGGTATAGGTTTAATCACAGAATCAGACTTCTATCTGCACGGTAGTGTGTGTCTTAGGTTTTTCTGAATGACACTATCAGCACCTTCAATGTAAGATATCCTTTTTGGGATAGATTTCAAGTAGGCCTCATATAGCAGAAACTAGTTATTTTGAGAATGGCAAATTTGGGAATAGTTTTTCAACCCAGAACAAAAAATGTGCTTTTACGGTCACTACAAATAACTTGACCCCCTAAAACAGTACAGATTCGATTGAATAGAAATGTGAGGCCTGTTTTTTTTTTGCGCTGTGTGACAGGTATAGGTTTAATCACAGAATCAGACTTCTATCTGCACGGTAGTGTGTGTATTAGGTTTTTCTGAATGACACTATCAGCACCTTCAATGTAAGATATCCTTTTTGGGATAGATTTTAAGTAGTTCTCATATAGCAGAAACTAGTTATTTTGAGAATGGCAAATTTGGGAATAGTTTTTCAACCCAGAACAAAAAGTGGGCTTTTACGGTCACTACAAATAACTTGACCAGCTAAAACAGTACAGATTTGGTTGAATAGAAATGTGAGGCCTGTTTTTTTTTGCGCTGTGTGACAGGTATAGGTTTAATCACAGAATCAGACTTCTATCTGCACGGTAGCGTGTGTCTTAGGTTTTTCTGAATGACACTATCTGTCTGAATGACACTATGTAAGATATCCTTTTTGGGATAGATTTCAAGTTGGCCTCATATAGCAGAAACTAGTTATTTTGAGAATGGCAAATTTGGGAATAGTTTTTCAACCCAGAACAAAAAATGTGCTTTTACGGTCACTACAAATAACTTGACCAGCTAAAACAGTAATGATTTGATTGAATAGAAATGTGAGGCCTGTTTTTTTTTGCGCTGTGTGACAGGTATAGGTTTAATCACAGAATCAGACTTCTATCTGCACGGTAGTGTGTGTCTTAGGTTTTTCTGAATGACACTATCAGCACCTTCAATGTAAGATATCCTTTTTGGGATAGATTTCAAGTTGGCCTCATATAGCAGAAACCAGTTATTTTGAGAATGGCAAATTTGGGAATAGTTTTTCAACCCAGAACAAAAAGTGTGCTTTTACGGTCACTACAAATAACTTGACCAGCTAAAACAGTACAGATTTGGTTGAATAGAAATGTGAGGCCTGTTTTTTTTTTGCGCTGTGTGACAGGTATAGGTTTAATCACAGAATCAGACTTCTATCTGCACGGTAGCGTGTGTCTTAGGTTTTTCTGAATGACACTATCAGCACCTTCAATGTAAGATATCCTTTTTGGGATAGATTTCAAGTAGGCCTCATATAGCAGAAACTAGTTATTTTGAGAATGGCAAATTTGGGAATAGTTTTTCAACCCAGAACAAAAAATGTGCTTTTACGGTCACTACAAATAACTTGACCCCCTAAAACAGTACAGATTTGGTTGAATAGAAATGTGAGGCCTGTTTTTTTTTGCGTTGTGTTACAGGTATAGGTTTAATCACAGAATCAGACTTCTATCTGCACGGTAGCGTGTGTCTTAGGATTTTCTGAATTACACTATCAGCACCTTCAATGTAAGATATCCTTTTTGGGATAGATTTCAAGTAGGCCTCATATAGCAGAAACTAGTTATTTTGAGAATGGCAAATTTGGGAATAGTTTTTCAACCCAGAACAAAAAATGTGCTTTTACGGTCACTACAAATAACTTGACCAGCTAAAACAGTACAGATTTGGTTGAATAGAAATGTGAGGCCTGTTTTTCTTTGCGCTGTGTGACAGGTATAGGTTTAATCACAGAATCAGACTTCTATCTGCACGGTAGTGTGTGTCTTAGGTTTTTCTGAATGACACTATCAGCACCTTCAATGTAAGATATCCTTTTTGGGATAGATTTCAAGTAGGCCTCATATAGCAGAAACTAGTTATTTTGAGAATGGCAAATTTGGGAATAGTTTTTCAACCCAGAACAAAAAATGTGCTTTTACGGTCACTACAAATAACTTGACCCCCTAAAACAGTACAGATTTGGTTGAATAGAAATGTGAGGCCTGTTTTTTTTTGCGCTGTGTTACAGGTATAGGTTTAATCACAGAATCAGACTTCTATCTGCACAGTAGCGTGTGTCTTAGGTTTTTCGGAATTACACTATCAGCACCTTCAATGTAAGATATCCTTTTTGTGATAGATTTCAAGTAGGCCTCATATAGCAGAAACTAGTTATTTTGAGAATGGCAAATTTGGGAATAGTTTTTCAACCCAGAACAAAAAATGTGCTTTTACGGTCACTACAAATAACTTGACCAGCTAAAACAGTACAGATTTGGTTGAATAGAAATGTGAGGCCTGTTTTTTTTTGCGCTGTGTGACAGGTATAGGTTTAATCACAGAATCAGACTTCTATCTGCACGGTAGTGTGTGTCTTAGGTTTTTCTGAATGACACTATCAGCACTTTCAATGTAAGATATCCTTTTTGGGATAGATTTCAAGTAGGCCTCATATAGCAGAAACTAGTTATTTTGAGAATGGCAAATTTGGGAATAGTTTTTCAACCCAGAACAAAAAATGTGCTTTTACGGTCACTACAAATAACTTGACCCCCTAAAACAGTACAGATTTGGTTGAATAGAAATGTGAGGCCTGTTTTTTTTTGCGTTGTGTTACAGGTATAGGTTTAATCACAGAATCAGACTTCTATCTGCACAGTAGCGTGTGTCTTAGGTTTTTCGGAATTACACTATCAGCACCTTCAATGTAAGATATCCTTTTTTTGATAGATTTCAAGTAGGCCTCATATAGCAGAAACTAGTTATTTTGAGAATGGCAAATTTGGGAATAGTTTTTCAACCCAGAACAAAAAATGTGCTTTTACGGTCACTACAAATAACTTGACCAGCTAAAACAGTACAGATTTGGTTGAATAGAAGAGTGAGGCCTGTTTTTTTTTGCGCTGTGTGACAGGTATAGGTTTAATCACAGAATCAGACTTCTATCTGCAAGGTAGCGTGTGTCTTAGGTTTTTCTGAATGACACTATCAGCACCTTCAATGTAAGATATCCTTTTTGGGATAGATTTCAAGTTGGCCTCATATATCAGAAACCAGTTATTTTGAGAATGGCAAATTTGGGAATAGTTTTTCAACCCAGAACAAAAAAATTTGCTTTTACGGTCACTACAAATAACTTGACCAGCTAAAACAGTACAGATTCGATTGAATAGAAATGTGAGGCCTGTTTTTTTTAGCGCTGTGTGACAGGTATAGGTTTAATCACAGAATCAGACTTCTATCTGCACGGTAGTGTGTGTCTTAGGTTTTTCTGAATGACACTATCAGCACCTTCAATGTAAGATATCCTTTTTGGGATAGATTTTAAGTAGGCCTCATATAGCAGAAATTAGTTATTTTGAGAATGGCAAATTTGGGAATAGTTTTTCAACCCAGAACAAAAAGTGTGCTTTTACGGTCACTACAAATAACTTGACCAGCTAAAACAGTACAGATTTGGTTGAATAGAAATGTGAGGCCTGTTTTTTTTTGCGCTGTGTGACAGGTATAGGATTAATCAAAGAATCACAGAATCAGACTTCTATCTGCACGGTAGCGTGTGTCTTAGGTTTTTCTGAATGACACTATCAGCACCTTCAATGTAAGATATCCTTTTTGGGATAGATTTCAAGTTGGCCTCATATAGCAGAAACTAGTTCTTTTGAGAATGGCAAATTTGGGAATAGTTTTTCAACCCAGAACAAAAAATGTGCTTTTACGGTCACTACAAATAACTTGACCAGCTAAAACAGTAATGATTTGATTGAATAGAAATGTGAGGCCTGTTTTTTTTTTGCGCTGTGTGACAGGTATAGGTTTAATCACAGAATCAGACTTCTATCTGCACGGTAGTGTGTGTCTTAGGTTTTTCTGAATGACACTATCAGCACCTTCAATGTAAGATATCCTTTTTGGGATAGATTTCAAGTTGGCCTCATATAGCAGAAACCAGTTATTTTGAGAATGGCAAATTTGGGAATAGTTTTTCAACCCAGAACAAAAAGTGTGCTTTTACGGTCACTACAAATAACTTGACCAGCTAAAACAGTACAGATTTGGTTGAATAGAAATGTGAGGCCTGTTCTTTTTTTGCGCTGTGTGACAGGTATAGGTTTAATCACAGAATCAGACTTCTATCTGCACGGTAGCGTGTGTCTTAGGTTTTTCTGAATGACACTATCAGCACCTTCAATGTAAGATATCCTTTTTGGGATAGATTTCAAGTTGGCCTCATATAGCAGAAACTAGTTATTTTGAGAATGGCAAATTTGGGAATAGTTTTTCAACCCAGAACAAAAAATGTGCTTTTACGGTCACTACAAATAACTTGACCAGCTAAAACAGTACAGATTTGGTTGAATAGAAATGTGAGGCCTGTTTTTTTTTTGCGCTGTGTGACAGGTATAGGTTTAATCACAGAATCAGACTTCTATCTGCACGGTAGCGTGTGTCTTAAGTTTTTCTGAATGACACTATCAGCACCTTCAATGTAAGATATCCTTTTTGGGATAGATTTCAAGTAGGCCTCATATAGCAGAAACTAGTTATTTTGAGAATGGCAAATTTGGGAATAGTTTTTCAACCCAGAACAAAAAATGTGCTTTTACGGTCACTACAAATAACTTGACCCCCTAAAACAGTACAGATTTGGTTGAATAGAAATGTGAGGCCTGTTTTTTTTTGCGCTGTGTTACAGGTATAGGTTTAATCACAGAATCAGACTTCTATCTGCACAGTAGCGTGTGTCTTAGGTTTTTCGGAATTACACTATCAGGACCTTCAATGTAAGATATCCTTTTTGTGATAGATTTCAAGTAGGCCTCATATAGCAGAAACTAGTTATTTTGAGAATGGCAAATTTGGGAATAGTTTTTCAACCCAGAACAAAAAATGTGCTTTTACGGTCACTACAAATAACTTGACCAGCTAAAACAGTACAGATTTGGTTGAATAGAAATGTGAGGCCTGTTTTTTTTTGCGCTGTGTGACAGGTATAGGTTTAATCACAGAATCAGACTTCTATCTGCACGGTAGTGTGTGTCTTAGGTTTTTCTGAATGACACTATCAGCACCTTCAATGTAAGATATCCTTTTTGGGATAGATTTCAAGTAGGCCTCATATAGCAGAAACTAGTTATTTTGAGAATGGCAAATTTGGGAATAGTTTTTCAACCCAGAACAAAAAATGTGCTTTTACGGTCACTACAAATAACTTGACCCCCTAAAACAGTACAGATTCGATTGAATAGAAATGTGAGGCCTGTTTTTTTTTGCGCTGTGTGACAGGTATAGGTTTAATCACAGAATCAGACTTCTATCTGCACGGTAGTGTGTGTCTTAGGTTTTTCTGAATGACACTATCAGCACCTTCAATGTAAGATATCCTTTTTGGGATAGATTTCAAGTTGGCCTCATATAGCAGAAACCAGTTATTTTGAGAATGGCAAATTTGGGAATAGTTTTTCAACCCAGAACAAAAAGTGTGCTTTTACGGTCACTACAAATAACTTGACCAGCTAAAACAGTACAGATTTGGTTGAATAGAAATGTGAGGCCTGTTTTTTTTTTGCGCTGTGTGACAGGTATAGGTTTAATCACAGAATCAGACTTCTATCTGCACGGTAGCGTGTGTCTTAGGTTTTTCTGAATGACACTATCAGCACCTTCAATGTAAGATATCCTTTTTGGGATAGATTTCAAGTTGGCCTCATATAGCAGAAACTAGTTCTTTTGAGAATGGCAAATTTGGGAATAGTTTTTCAACCCAGAACAAAAAATGTGCTTTTACGGTCACTACAAATAACTTGACCAGCTAAAACAGTAATGATTTGATTGAATAGAAATGTGAGGCCTGTTTTTTTTTGCGCTGTGTGACAGGTATAGGTTTAATCACAGAATCAGACTTCTATCTGCACGGTAGTGTGTGTCTTAGGTTTTTCTGAATGACACTATCAGCACCTTCAATGTAAGATATCCTTTTTGGGATAGATTTCAAGTTGGCCTCATATAGCAGAAACCAGTTATTTTGAGAATGGCAAATTTGGGAATAGTTTTTCAACCCAGAACAAAAAATGTGCTTTTACGGTCACTACAAATAACTTGACCAGCTAAAACAGTACAGATTTGGTTGAATAGAAATGTGAGGCCTGTTTTTTTTTGCGCTGTGTGACAGGTATAGGTTTAATCACAGAATCAGACTTCTATCTGCACGGTAGCGTGTGTCTTAAGTTTTTCTGAATGACACTATCAGCACCTTCAATGTAAGATATCCTTTCTGGGATAGATTTCAAGTAGGCCTCATATAGCAGAAACTAGTTATTTTGAGAATGGCAAATTTGGGAATAGTTTTTCAACCCAGAACAAAAAAATGTGCTTTTACGGTCACTACAAATAACTTGACCCCCTAAAACAGTACAGATTTGGTTGAATAGAAATGTGAGGCCTGTTTTTTTTTGCGTTGTGTTACAGGTATAGGTTTAATCACAGAATCAGACTTCTATCTGCACGGTAGCGTGTGTCTTAGGATTTTCTGAATTACACTATCAGCACCTTCAATGTAAGATATCCTTTTTGGGATAGATTTCAAGTAGGCCTCATATAGCAGAAACTAGTTATTTTGAGAATGGCAAATTTGGGAATAGTTTTTCAACCCAGAACAAAAAATGTGCTTTTACGGTCACTACAAATAACTTGACCAGCTAAAACAGTACAGATTTGGTTGAATAGAAATGTGAGGCCTGTTTTTCTTTGCGCTGTGTGACAGGTATAGGTTTAATCACAGAATCAGACTTCTATCTGCACGGTAGTGTGTGTCTTAGGTTTTTCTGAATGACACTATCAGCACCTTCAATGTAAGATATCCTTTTTGGGATAGATTTTAAGTAGTTCTCATATAGCAGAAACTAGTTATTTTGAGAATGGCAAATTTGGGAAAAGTTTTTCAACCCAGAACAAAAAGTGTGCTTTTACGGTCACTACAAATAACTTGACCAGCTAAAACAGTACAGATTTGGTTGAATAGAAATGTGAGGCCTGTTTTTCTTTGCGCTGTGTGACAGGTATAGGTTTAATCACAGAATCAGACTTCTATCTGCACGGTAGTGTGTGTCTTAGGTTTTTCTGAATGACACTATCAGCACCTTCAATGTAAGATATCCTTTTTGGGATAGATTTCAAGTAGGCCTCATATAGCAGAAACTAGTTATTTTGAGAATGGCAAATTTGGGAATAGTTTTTCAACCCAGAACAAAAAATGTGCTTTTACGGTCACTACAAATAACTTGACCCCCTAAAACAGTACAGATTTGGTTGAATAGAAATGTGAGGCCTGTTTTTTTTTGCGTTGTGTTACAGGTATAGGTTTAATCACAGAATCAGACTTCTATCTGCACGGTAGCGTGTGTCTTAGGATTTTCTGAATTACACTATCAGCACCTTCAATGTAAGATATCCTTTTTGGGATAGATTTCAAGTAGGCCTCATATAGCAGAAACTAGTTATTTTGAGAATGGCAAATTTGGGAATAGTTTTTCAACCCAGAACAAAAAATGTGCTTTTACGGTCACTACAAATAACTTGACCAGCTAAAACAGTACAGATTTGGTTGAATAGAAATGTGAGGCCTGTTTTTCTTTGCGCTGTGTGACAGGTATAGGTTTAATCACAGAATCAGACTTCTATCTGCACGGTAGTGTGTGTCTTAGGTTTTTCTGAATGACACTATCAGCACCTTCAATGTAAGATATCCTTTTTGGGATAGATTTCAAGTAGGCCTCATATAGCAGAAACTAGTTATTTTGAGAATGGCAAATTTGGGAATAGTTTTTCAACCCAGAACAAAAAATGTGCTTTTACGGTCACTACAAATAACTTGACCCCCTAAAACAGTACAGATTTGGTTGAATAGAAATGTGAGGCCTGTTTTTTTTTTGCGCTGTGTTACAGGTATAGGTTTAATCACAGAATCAGACTTCTATCTGCACAGTAGCGTGTGTCTTAGGTTTTTCGGAATTACACTATCAGCACCTTCAATGTAAGATATCATTTTTGTGATAGATTTCAAGTAGGCCTCATATAGCAGAAACTAGTTATTTTGAGAATGGCAAATTTGGGAATAGTTTTTCAACCCAGAACAAAAAATGTGCTTTTACGGTCACTACAAATAACTTGACCAGCTAAAACAGTACAGATTTGGTTGAATAGAAATGTGAGGCCTGTTTTTTTTTGCGCTGTGTGACAGGTATAGGTTTAATCACAGAATCAGACTTCTATCTGCACGGTAGTGTGTGTCTTAGGTTTTTCTGAATGACACTATCAGCACCTTCAATGTAAGATATCCTTTTTGGGATAGATTTCAAGTAGGCCTCATATAGCAGAAACTAGTTATTTTGAGAATGGCAAATTTGGGAATAGTTTTTCAACCCAGAACAAAAAATGTGCTTTTACGGTCACTACAAATAACTTGACCCCCTAAAACAGTACAGATTTGGTTGAATAGAAATGTGAGGCCTGTTTTTTTTTGCGCTGTGTTACAGGTATAGGTTTAATCACAGAATCAGACTTCTATCTGCACAGTAGCGTGTGTCTTAGGTTTTTCGGAATTACACTATCAGCACCTTCAATGTAAGATATCCTTTTTGTGATAGATTTCAAGTAGGCCTCATATAGCAGAAACTAGTTATTTTGAGAATGGCAAATTTGGGAATAGTTTTTCAACCCAGAACAAAAAATGTGCTTTTACGGTCACTACAAATAACTTGACCAGCTAAAACAGTACAGATTTGGTTGAATAGAAATGTGAGGCCTGTTTTTTTTTGCGCTGTGTGACAGGTATAGGTTTAATCACAGAATCAGACTTCTATCTGCACGGTAGTGTGTGTATTAGGTTTTTCTGAATGACACTATCAGCACCTTCAATGTAAGATATCCTTTTTGGGATAGATTTTAAGTAGTTCTCATATAGCAGAAACTAGTTATTTTGAGAATGGCAAATTTGGGAATAGTTTTTCAACCCAGAACAAAAAGTGGGCTTTTACGGTCACTACAAATAACTTGACCAGCTAAAACAGTACAGATTTGGTTGAATAGAAATGTGAGGCCTGTTTTTTTTTGCGCTGTGTGACAGGTATAGGTTTAATCACAGAATCAGACTTCTATCTGCACGGTAGCGTGTGTCTTAGGTTTTTCTGAATGACACTATCTGTCTGAATGACACTATGTAAGATATCCTTTTTGGGATAGATTTCAAGTTGGCCTCATATAGCAGAAACTAGTTATTTTGAGAATGGCAAATTTGGGAATAGTTTTTCAACCCAGAACAAAAAATGTGCTTTTACGGTCACTACAAATAACTTGACCAGCTAAAACAGTAATGATTTGATTGAATAGAAATGTGAGGCCTGTTTTTTTTTGCGCTGTGTGACAGGTATAGGTTTAATCACAGAATCAGACTTCTATCTGCACGGTAGTGTGTGTCTTAGGTTTTTCTGAATGACACTATCAGCACCTTCAATGTAAGAGATCCTTTTTGGGATAGATTTCAAGTTGGCCTCATATAGCAGAAACCAGTTATTTTGAGAATGGCAAATTTGGGAATAGTTTTTCAACCCAGAACAAAAAGTGTGCTTTTACGGTCACTACAAATAACTTGACCAGCTAAAACAGTACAGATTTGGTTGAATAGAAATGTGAGGCCTGTTTTTTTTTTGCGCTGTGTGACAGGTATAGGTTTAATCACAGAATCAGACTTCTATCTGCACGGTAGCGTGTGTCTTAGGTTTTTCTGAATGACACTATCAGCACCTTCAATGTAAGATATCCTTTTTGGGATAGATTTCAAGTAGGCCTCATATAGCAGAAACTAGTTATTTTGAGAATGGCAAATTTGGGAATAGTTTTTCAACCCAGAACAAAAAATGTGCTTTTACGGTCACTACAAATAACTTGACCCCCTAAAACAGTACAGATTTGGTTGAATAGAAATGTGAGGCCTGTTTTTTTTTGCGTTGTGTTACAGGTATAGGTTTAATCACAGAATCAGACTTCTATCTGCACGGTAGCGTGTGTCTTAGGATTTTCTGAATTACACTATCAGCACCTTCAATGTAAGATATCCTTTTTGGGATAGATTTCAAGTAGGCCTCATATAGCAGAAACTAGTTATTTTGAGAATGGCAAATTTGGGAATAGTTTTTCAACCCAGAACAAAAAATGTGCTTTTACGGTCACTACAAATAACTTGACCAGCTAAAACAGTACAGATTTGGTTGAATAGAAATGTGAGGCCTGTTTTTCTTTGCGCTGTGTGACAGGTATAGGTTTAATCACAGAATCAGACTTCTATCTGCACGGTAGTGTGTGTCTTAGGTTTTTCTGAATGACACTATCAGCACCTTCAATGTAAGATATCCTTTTTAGGATAGATTTCAAGTTGGCCTCATATAGCAGAAACCAGTTATTTTGAGAATGGCAAATTTGGGAATAGTTTTTCAACCCAGAACAAAAAGTGTGCTTTTACGGTCACTACAAATAACTTGACCAGCTAAAACAGTACAGATTTGGTTGAATAGAAATGTGAGGCCTGTTTTTTTTAGCGCTGTGTGACAGGTATAGGTTTAATCACAGAATCAGACTTCTATCTGCACGGTAGCGTGTGTCTTAGGTTTTTCTGAATGACACTATCAGCACCTTCAATGTAAGATATCCTTTTTGGGATAGATTTCAAGTTGGCCTCATATAGCAGAAACTAGTTATTTTGAGAATGGCAAATTTGGGAATAGTTTTTCAACCCAGAACAAAAAATGTGCTTTTACGGTCACTACAAATAACTTGACCAGCTAAAACAGTACAGATTTGGTTGAATAGAAATGTCAGGTCTATTTTTTAGGCGCTGGGTGACAGGCTCAACTTGCCCCTGATGTAGTATATGGCCAAAAAATAACCACACTGTTGATGGTTAAATGCACTTGGGTGACACATGCTCAGCCTGCACCAGATGTAGTATATATCGCCAAAAAATAACCAGACTGTTGATGGTTAAATGCACTTCGGTGACACAGTCTCAGCCTGCAGCTGATGTAGTATATGGCCAAAAAATAACCAGACTGTTGATGGTTAAATGCACTTCGGTGACACAGGCTCAGCCTGCAACTGATGTAGGATATAGCACAAAATAACCACACTATTGATGGTTAAATACACTTGGTGATAGCTTGTGCTGGCGCACCACAAGTCACAAAATGGCCGCCGATCACCCCAGAAAAAAGTGATCTAAAAACGCTCTGGGCAGCCTCAAAAAAAGTCGATATTAGCACTTCAATGATCCACAGCTGCAGATCGATCACAGAATGAAGTCTTTTGGAGGAGTTAATCTGCCTAATCTCGCCCTAACGTCGCAGCTGCAACCTCTCCCTATGCTTGAATCAGCAGAGTGACGTGCAGTGCTACGTGACCCAAGCTTATATAGAGGCTGGGTCACATGCTGCACTGGCCAATCACAGCCATGCCAATAGTAGGCAAGGCTGTGATGGCCTCTTGGGGCAAGTAGTATGACGCTTGTTGATTGGCTGCTTTGCAGCCTTTCAAAAAGCGCCAAGAAAGCGCCGCACACCGAACCCGGACTTTTACGAAAATGTTCGGGTTCGGGTCCGTGTCACGGACACCCCAAAATTCGGTACGAACCCGAACTATACAGTTCGGGTTCGCTCATCCCTATTCAAAACTTAATTTTAATGCTGAGCGGAGACCCTTCTCCTTACAGCATTAAAATGCATGCGCTCAGGCGAGGTGAAATTCGTTATTACCGAAGTCTCGCCGGACTTGTTGGGAGTTGTCGAGGAGACACCCAGTATTCCATTACTTGGTTGATGACATGGAGCAGTTCCTCCACGGTGTGACTCAGTACACCACAGCTGACCAGGTGCCAAACTGCGTGACAACACCCTGCTTTGCATAGGTGGTATACTGGAGGACCATTCTGAACTGTGCCTAAAGTGGAGGCTTAGGACAAGGTAGAGGATGATGAGGCAGAGGAGGACATTACATTAAATCCCACGATTACAACACAGAGGCGGCATTGCCATCACCGGGCCAAGTTACTGGGGTGTCTGGGCTGGAACCACATTTTCCCAGTGGGCTGTAAAGGACATACAGTATATTATCCTTGGCCATAGTTATATCTCCGCATGTCAGCACTTGCATGAACTGTACCAGACACCGACAGGCTCAAGGACTGGGCTACCTTCTGCTTAACATACGTGTGCAGGGCTGGTATAGCTTTTTTAGAGAAGTAATGATGGCTTGGGAATCTCCACCTTGGGTGGGCACAAGCCATCAGATCTCTGAAATGTCAGAGTCCATGATATGGAAAGGGAGAGACTGTAGTGCCAGCAGCTTGGCCAGGTTCATGTTCAGCTTCTGTGCCATTGGATAAGTGCATGCATACTGTTGCCTCGGTGATCGATTGCTGGGAAAACACGTGACAAGGAGTAGGAGGAACATCAGGAACAATAGACCAAGGAAGGAATGACAGCTTCATTCTGCTGATGTTGAGGAGCCCTGACTGCTGGAGAAGGCATGCGGGCCGCTGCGAGATGCAGTGGTTGTTGTGTCAGGCTGTACCACTACATTAGTGCCATGGTTTTCCCAGGCCACGTTATGGTGATACTCCATGTGTTGAGGCAGGGCTTTGGTGCCAACATTACACCCTGACTGCACCTCACCTTCTGCCCACATATCCTGCATAATGCCACGCTAATTTCCTCCAGCTGCATTTTACCCCTACCACTCCATGCTGACAGCCTGCCACTGCCTTTATGAACCCGTGCACCACTAGTTGTTTCCTGACAGGTAGGCTCCTGAGTAGCAGACGGTCTACCCCGGACACATTTGGCTCCAGATCTCCCACTGCTTCTACCCTACTGGCTCACAGGTCTGCCGTTACCCTCACCCCCTTATGATGATGCCCCCTCTTCACCCAGCTCCCAAATGCGATCTGCTACATCTTCATCCACTAATGTCTGTTTATCACTTACCTGCACCGTATGTCACCCTCACCAGTCTCATGGCCATGTACCTGACCACTCGCAACACGGGCTCCTAGCTATCTGTTATCATCACTAGTTGTAAGTGTGGTGTAAGTGTTACCCACCTATAACTGGCTGTGTGTATCTGTTGTCAACGGAGATGATGTTGAAGAGCGAGTCAACCATTACAGTACAGCTGAATTGTTGGTCAGCTCTGGCCTGTTGCTTCGGCCTCTGCTACCAACACCGCTTTTTCAGCTGCTACTTGTGCTGGCTACAGCAACATTTTTGCCACTGCCCATTCATTTTGAGGACCTAGGCAACTGTATGTTTGCCATAATGTATAGTAAATGAATCAGTAATGTAGCAGATGAAGTACAAATGGAGCAGCAGATAGACAAGAAAAACGTGCCTATATATTACACCATAATAATCCAGAAGCGCTACTAGAGCATCTCAGCTTTGTACAGAAAAAAGGACTCCATATTTTTTTAGCTCAAAATGAGCACAATGCAATAATAAAGAATAATTTGGGGAGCATATGCAATTCGGTTTTCTGGTGGTGTCGATTATTCAGTAATTTGGAATGGATTATTGTATTCATTCTCATCAAAAAGATTTTAAAGGGGTTTTGTCACTTCAGCAAATAGCATTTATTATGTAGAGAAAGTTAATACAAGTCACTAACTAATGTATTGTCATTACTCATATTGCTTCCTTTGCTGGCTGGATTAATTTCCATCACATTAAACACAGTTTGTTTCCATGCCTGCAACCATTCTGCAATCAATCAGCGGTGGCCGTGCTTGCATACTATAGAAAAAAACAGCCTATGTGAGTTCCCATGGTCCTGGTCACCAGAGAGGCGAGCATTTTTTCCTATAGTGTACAAGCTGATGGATTACAGGGTGGTTGCAACCATGAAAACTACAATGTATAATTTGATGAAAAAATGGATCCAGCCAGCAAAAGAGGCAATATAGATATTTCATAATACAATAGTAAGTGGCTTGTATTAACTTCCTCTACATGATAAATGCCACTTGCTGAAGTAACAAAAGCATTTCTTTAGTTTTGTAAGCCAGCTTCCTTCCTTTACATCATTTTCTACACCTAAAACAGGCTTATGACTGAGACAGACCTGCTGGCCAGTGCACAGGGCTCATGCACACGACCATATGTATTTTGTCTGTGTGCATTCCGTATTTTGCGGAACGAAACAGCTGGCCTCTAATAGAACAGTACTATCCTTGTCCATAATGTGGACAATAATAGGCAATGTTCTATTTTTTTTTGTGGAATGGAAATACGGACATACGAAAACGGAATGCACATGGAGTAACTTCCGTTTTTTTTTAAATGAATGGTTCCGTATACAGTCCGCAAAAAAAACTGAACGGATACAGAAAGAAAATACGTTTGTGTGCATGAGCCCTAAGGCCCCTTTCACACTGGCGAGTATTCCGTGCAGATGCGATGCGTGAGTTGAACGCATTGCACCCACACTGAATACCGACCCATTCATTTCTATGGGGCTGTTCACATGAGCGGTGATTTTCACACATCACTCGTGCGTTGTGTGAAAATCACAGCATGCTCTATATTTTGCGTTTTCACGCAACACAGGCCCCATAGAAGTGAATGGGGTTGCGTGAAAATCGCAAGCATCCGCAAGCAAGTGCGGATGCGGTGCGATTTTCACGCACAGTTGCTAGGAGCCGATCGGGATGGAGACCCGATCATTATTATTTTCCCTTATAACATGGTTAAAAGGGAAAATAATAGCATTCTGAATACAGAATGCATAGTACAATAGTGCTGGAGGGGTTAAAAAATAGGGATGAGCGAACCCGAACTGTATAGTTCGGGTTCGTACCGAATTTTGGGATGTTCGTGACACGGACCCGAACCCGAACATTTACGTAAAAGTTCGGGTTCGGTGTTCGGTGCTTTCTTGGCGCTTTTTGAAAGGCTGCAAAGCAGCCAATCAACAAGCGACATACTACTTGCCCCAAGAGGCCATCACAGCCATGCCTACTATTGGCATGGCTGTGATTGGCCAGTGCAACATGTGACCCAGCCTGTATTTAAGCTGGAGTCACGTAGCGCCGCACGTCACTCTGCTCTGATCAGTGTAGGGATAGGATGCAGCTGCTGCTGTTAGGGCCAGATTAGGCAGGGATTTACTCATCAAAAACACTTAATGAAGTGATCGATCTACAGCTGTGTATCATTCAACTTCTGCTAGTTAATTGCTCATTGTTTTTAGGCTGCCCAGAGCGTTTTTCTGTCACTTTTTTCTGGGGAGATCGGCGGCCATTTTGTGTCTTGTGGAGCGCCAGCACAAGCTGCCACCAAGTCCATTTAACCATCAATAGTGTGTTGTTGTTTTTTGCTATATCTTACATCAGGGGCTTGGCTGTGCTTGCTATTTTATTGAGGGGTGAAATACAATTGCCAAAATAGCAGTACCCTAAATCTGGTGTTTCAGCTGTGGCTAGCCAATTGTAATACTGTCTGCTATCTGGCAAAGAATATATTTTTTTCTGGGGTGAAATTCAATTCCCAAAATAGCAATACCCTAAATCTGGTGTTCCAGCTGTGGCTGGACAAGTTTTCTAGTGTCCGTCAAAGCATAGTTTTTGTTCTGGGTTGAAATTCAATTCCCAAAATAGCAATTTCCTAAATCAGTGGTTTCTGCTGTAGCAGGCCAAGTTTAAATCTATCCAAAAAAGGGTATATTACATTGAAGGTGCGGATAGGGTCATTCTAGATAACTTCACACGCTACCGTGCATCTCCAAGTCTAATTCTGTCCGTAAAGGGATATCTGTCATCCAGGGCCTAAATACTAGGCCTACAATTTATATTCAGCAAAATCTGTGGTTACTGCTGTGGCTGGTCAAGTTATTTAGTGTCCGTCAAAGCACAGTTTTTGTTCTGGGTTGAAATTCAATTCCCAAATTAGCAATTCCCTAAATCAGTGGTTTCTGCTGTAGCAGGCCAAGTTTAAATCTATCCATAAAAGGGTATATTAGATTGAAGGTGCGGATAGGGTCATTCTAGATAACTTCACACGCTACCGTGCATCTCCAAGTCTAATTCTGTCCGTAAAGGGATACCTGTCATCCAGGGCCTAAATACTAGGCCTACAATTTATATTCAGCTAAATCTGTGGTTACTGCTGTGCCTGTATTAGCGTAATACGGTACCTAAATAGATAGCCAGATAGTGTTAGGTGCCTGTAAAAAAAGGCCTGAATTTGAATTCAATACATTGGGCCAAATAATTTTTTTCTTATTGTGGTGAATGGTAACAATGAGGAAAACATCTAGTAAGGGAAGCGGACATGGTCGTGGTGGTGTTAGTGGACCCTCTGGTGCTGGGAGAGGACGTGGCCGTTCTGCCACAGCCACACGTCCTAGTGTACCAACTACCTCAGGTCCCAGTAGACGCCAGAATTTACAGCGATATTTGGTGGGGCCCAATGCCATTCTAAGGATGGTAAGGCCTGAGCAGGTACATCATTTGTCAATTGGGTGGCCGACAGTGGATCCAGCACGTTCTTATTATCTCCTACCCAGTCTTCTGCAGAAAGCGCACAGATGGCGCCTGAAAACCAATCAGTCTGTCACATCACCCCCATGCATATCAGGGAAACTGTCTGAGCCTCAAGTTATGCAGCAGTCTCTTATGCTGTTTGAAGACTCTGCTGTCAGGGTTTCCCAAGGGCATCCATCTAGCCCTTCCCCAGTGGTGGAAGACATAGAATGCACTAACGCACAACCACTTATTTTTCCTGATGATGAGGACATGGGAATACCACCTCAGCACGTCTCTGATGATGACGAAACACAGGTGCCAACTGCTGCGTCTTTCTGCAGTGTGCAGACTGAACAGGAGGTCAGGGAGGAAGACTGGGTGGAAGAAGATGCAGGGGACGATGAGGTCCTAGACCCCACATGGAATAAAGGTCGTGACACTGACTTTCAGAGTTCGGAGGAAGAGGCAGTGGTGAGACTGAGCCAACAGCGTAGCAAAAGAGGGAGCAGTGGGCAAAAGCAGAACACCCGCCGCCAAGAGAGTTCGCCTGCTACTGGCCACCGCCACCTGGGACCGAGCACCCTAAAGGCAGCTTCAAGGAGTTCCCTGGCGTGGCAGTTCTTCAAACAATGTGCTGACGACAAGACCCGAGTGGTTTGCACGCTGTGCCATCAGAGCCTGAAGCGAGGGATTAACATTCTAAACCTTAGCACAACCTGCATGACCAGGCATCTGCATGCAAAGCATAAGCTGCAGTGGAGTAAACACCTTAAAAACAAGGAACTCACTCAGGCTCCCCCTGCTACCTCTTCTGCTGCTGCCTGCGTGGCTGGGGGGAAACGCAGGACGATGACGATACGCCTCCCACAGTGGACAGCTTGTCCACACATGAGTGACTACATGCTGCAGTGCCTGCGCAACGACAGCAGAATTGCCCACATTTTAACGTGTGCGGACTACTGGGTTGCCACCCTGCTGGATCCCCGGTACAAAGACAATGTGCCCACCTTACTTCCTGCACTGGAGCATGATAGGAAGATGCGCGAGTACAAGCGCACGTTGGTAGACGCGCTACTGAGAGCATTCCCAAATGTCACAGGGGAACAAGTGGAAGCCCAAGACGAAGGCAGAGGAGGAGCAAGAGGTCGCCAACGCAGCTGTGTCACGGCCAGCTCCTCTGAGCGCAGGGTTAGCATGGCAGAGATGTGGAAAAGTTTTGTCACCACGCCACAGCTAACTGCACTATCACCTGATACGGAACGTGTTAGCAGGAGGCAGCATTTCACTAACATGGTGGAACAGTACGTGTGCACACCCCTCCACGTACTGACTGATGGTTTGGCCCCATTCAACTTCTGGGTCTAAAAATTGTCCACGTGCCAGAGCTAGCCTTTTATGCCTTGGAGATGCTGGCCTGCCCGGTGGCCAGCATTTTGTCTGAACGAGTAATCAGCACGGCAGGGGGCATCATTACAGACAAACGCAGCCGCCTGTCCACAGCCAATGTGGACAAGCTGACGTTCCCTGTCCATCCCTTGTGCAGATTAGACATTTATAACTACATCCCCTTAACAATATATTCTTGTACTCCAGGGCACTTCATTCAATCCTCTTTTTTTTATTTTACCATTATATTGCGGGGCAACCCAAAGTTGAATGAACCTCTCCTCCGTCTGGTTGCCGGGGCCTAAATATCTGACAGTCTTTTGTCAGGGACAAATCTAGATTTCCCTCCCAATGAGGGAAAAAGAATAGAAGAGAAGCGCACAATAGGGTAATATTGTTTAAACAACAGATAAATATAGTGGGAATTATCCACACTCACCTTGTGGAGTTGTGCTTAAAGAGGACCTTTCACCGATTCTTACCCTATGAACTAAGTATACAGACATGTGGAGCGGCACCCGGGGATCTCACTGCACTTACTATTATCCCCGGGCGCCGCTCCGTTTTCCTGCTATGCCCTCCGGTATCTCCGTTCCCTAAGTTATGGTAGGCGGAGTCTGCCCTAGCGCTGGCCAATCGCATTGCAGAGCTCACAGCCTGGGAGAAAATAACCTCCCAGGCTGTGAGCTCAGCGCTGCGATTGGCCAGCGCTAGGGCAGACTCCGCCTACCATAACTTAGGGACTGGTATCTCCGCCTACTATAACTTAGTGAGCGGAGATACCGGAGGGCATAGCGGCAGAACGGAGCGGCGCCCGGGGATAATAGTAAGTGCAGTGAGATCCCCGGGCGCCGCTCTACATATCTGTATAGTTAGTTCATAGGGTAAGAATCGGTGAAAGGTCCTCTTTAAATAGGCACAACTCTACTGTAGACTTGGTAGTAATAAGGTCTTTTAGCCAGGATTGCAGCCGCAGATTGTTTGTTCTTTTCAGTGGGGTGTCCAATCCCCCAGAAAGGAATTTTCGGTAAAAGAGAGAAAAGGTTTCTGCCTCGGCGCAAAATCACTGGAGAAGACGATCTTAATGCAAAAGCTATTCTTGATTTAATAGAAACAACGCGTTTCGGGGATTACAAACTCCCCTTCATCAGGTTTCATAATGATACAGTAAATAAAACAAAAAGGTAGACATTTATAGATACAACATATAAAAAGAAACGCCAAAAAGACGCACCTGGGTGACGCCCCCTAAGGGGAGGGGCCACCCCCAGGTGTCATCCAATGTGCAGCTTCAGTTTTTGAAAAAGCAAACAATATTGTGGGTATGTGACTGTTCTTTAGGGGTTAAGGCTAAAACCGCTGGTATATTTGTAAAATTGGCTTTATTTGTAGCTGGTTTGTTTAGATCATTATTAAGAAAAGACTCCGTGTCATGTGATCGCAATACAAGCGGTCACATGACATGAGAGACCGGAAGTAGAAGCATCCTCAAGTGTTTTTTATTCCTCTCCCGTAGCTAGGGGGAGAAGCTCACAGCCCACGATACATAGTATGTATATTGCACATGCGCGGGAGTTGTTACGGAGCGGCCATTAAATTTTATGACGTCGGGTGTCACGTGATCGCTCTTTTGCGTGGTCACCTGATTTTTTTGCCGATGCTCTGTTTATCACACAGTGATCCTGGCCATGGAGTATAAGCACAGGGTTGATGTATATTTTGTGCTAGTTATTGCTGTTCCTTTAGAACTCTAATGGATCATATAATCTATAGCCCATAATAATATACATATGGATAAAAATCGAAAATAAAATCGAAATTAGAATCGAAAATAAAAAATCGAGATAAAAATCAAAATAAAAGAGATCGAAAAGAACATTCGATTAAAACCGTTCAAAATGGAAGAATGGATGAATAATATTTGAATAATATTCAGAAAAAATTCTGGAAGAATAAATAAATAAATAGGTCTTTTGACCAAAGGATAGCATGCTTTGCATAATATCTCTACAGGGCAAGCCTCATCCATATCATTATATACAGTGCAAACGGCTATAGGTAGCCTTATAGTGAAAAGGCTGTTTGTCTGTATATGATCAGATATTTAGTCAGCTGATAAACGAGTGACAGTAGTTTTCTTTATATTGCATACATTTTATAGATTGATTTCAAAGGCCTCATTGAGCCCATAGGGATTCTACATCTCACGACGTCTGAGGTATTGGACGTCTTTTTGGAGGTGAATTGGGATGTATTCAATAGGTGTTACACTGAACCCAACACTGGTACCATCGTGGTGTTCGGCCGCGTGTCTGGACCCGCTATGTTTCATAAATTTTTTCTTTATATTTGAACGATGCTTGTTGAAACGGTTCCGTAGAGTTTGTATGGTGCGGCCTACATATTGTAGGTGGCAAGGACACTCAAGAACATAGATTACATAGCTGGAGTTACATGTTAAATGGTGTTGTATTGGAAAGGAATCTCCGGTGGTGCGGCTATGGAAGGATGATCTTTGAAGGATATTATTACAGCATAAGCATCTACGGTGACCGCATTTAAAGCTGCCTTTCAGAGCTCTAGTATCCATATCCTGATCATTATTTGGATGTGTAGCTGGTCTTAGTTTACTAGGTGCCAGAAGGTTTTTCAGGGTTTTTGCTCTTCTATATGTGAAGCATGGGGTATCTGGAATGATCTGACTTAAATATGGGGTCTCTTTTCAAAATATACCAATATTTCCCCAAAGTTGCCTTTATGGCAGTATGTTTCTGGTTATAGGTTGTCACAAAATTATAGCAGTAGGACTCGAGATCAGTTTTCTCCCCTCTTTTCTTTGCTGGAGCCAGGCATTCTGATTGTGTTAGTGCTTTGGCTCTATCTATGGTGCCCATAATGATGTTATTTGGGTACCCTTTTTGCCTGAACCTGGATGTAAGGATATTGCTTTGTGTGATGAAATCTGTATCCAGTGTACAGTTGCGGAAATATTGGTATATTTTGAAAAGAGACCCCATATTTAAGTCAGATCATTCCAGATACCCCACGCTTCACATATAGAAGAGCAAAAACCCTGAAAAACCTTCTGGCACCTAGTAAACTAAGACCAGCTACACATCCAAATAATGATCAGGATATGGATACTAGAGCCCTGAAAGGCAGCTTTAAATGCGGTCACCGTAGATGCTTATGCTGTAATAATATCCTTCAAAGATCATCCTTCCATAGCCGCACCACCGGAGATTCCTTTCCAATACAACACCATTTAACATGTAACTCCAGCTATGTAATCTATGTTCTTGAGTGTCCTTGCCACCTACAATATGTAGGCCGCACCATACAAACTCTACGGAACCGTTTCAACAAGCATCAATCAAATATTTTAAAAAAATTTATGAAACATAGCGGGTCCAGACACGCGGCCGAACACCACGATGGTACCAGTGTTGGGTTCAGTGTAACACCTATTGAATACATCCCAATTCACCTCCAAAAAGACATCCAATACCTCAGACGTCGTGAGATGTAGAATCCCTATGGGCTCAATGAGGCCTTTGAAATCAATCTATAAAATGTATACAATATAAAGAAAACTACTGTCACTCGTTTATCAGCTGACTAAATATCTGATCATATACAGACAGACAGCCTTTTCACTATAAGGCTACCTATAGCCGTTTGCACTGTATATAATGATATGGATGAGGCTTGCCCTGTAGAGATATTATGCAAAGCATGCTATCCTTTGGTCAAAAGACCTATTTATTTATTTATTCTTCCAGAATTTTTTCTGAATATTATTCAAATATTATTCATCCATTCTTCCATTTTGAACGGTTTTAATCGAATGTTCTTTTCGATCTCTTTTATTTCGATTTTTATCTCGATTTTTTATTTTCGATTCTAATTTCGATTTTATTTTCAATTCTTATTTTCAATTTTTATCTATATGTATATTGTTATGGGCTATAGATTATATGATTCATTAGAGTTCTAAAGGAACAGCGATAACTAGCACAAAATATACATCAACCCTGTGCTTATACTCCATGGCCAGGATCACTGTGTGATAAACAGAGCATCGTCAAAAAAATCAGGTGACCACGCAAAAGAGCAATCACGTGACACCCGACGTCATAAAATACAGTGGCCGCTCCGTAACAACTCCCGCGCATGCGCAATATACATACTATGTATCGTGGGCTGTGAGCTTCTCCCCCTAGCTACGGGAGAGGAATAAAAAACACTTGAGGATGCTTCTACTTCCGGTCTCTCATGTCATGTGACCGCTTGTATTTGCGATCACATGACAGGGAGTCTTTTCTTAATAATGATCTAAACAAACCAGCTACAAATAAAGCCAATTTTACAAATATACCAGCGGTTTTAGCCTTAACCCCTAAAGAACAGTCACATACCCACAATATTGTTTGCTTTTTCAAAAACTGAAGCTGCACATTGAATGACACCTGGGGGTGGCCCTTCCCCTTAGGGGGCCTCACCCAGGTGCGTCTTTTTGGCGTTTTTTTTTATATGTTGTATCTATAAATGTCTACCTTTTTGTTTTATTTACTGTATCATTATGAAACCTGATGAAGGGGAGTTTGTAATCCCCGAAACGCGTTGTTTCTATTAAAATAAGAATAGCTTTTGCATTAAGATCGTCTTCTCCAGTGATTTTGCGCCGAGGCAGAAACCTTTTCTCTCTTTTACCCTAAATATCTGACAGTGGCCTGTTCCAGTGGTGGGTGACATGAAGCCTGATTCTCTGCAATGGGACCTCTCTCCTCTGTCTGGGTGCCGGGGCCTGAATATCTGACAGTGGCCTGTTCCAGTGGTGGGTGACATGAAGCCTGATTCTCTGCAATGGGACCTCTCTCCTCTGTCTGGGTGCCGGGGTCTAAATATCTGACAGTGGCCTGTTCCAGTGGTGGGTGACATGAAGCCTGATTCTCTGCTATGGGACCTCTCTCCTCTGTCTGGGTGCCGGGGCCTAAATATCTGACAGTGGCCTGTTCCAGTGGTGGGTGACATGAAGCCTGATTCTCAGCTATGGGACCTCTCTCCAATTGATATTGGTTAATTTTTATTTATTTTATTTCTATTTTTATTCATTTCCCTATCCACATTTGTTTTCAGGGGATTTACCTACATTTTGCTGCCTTTTGCAGCCCTCTACCCCTTTCCTGGGCTATGTTACAGCCTTTTTAGTGCCGAAAAGTTTGGGTCCCCATTGACTTCAATGGGGTTCGGGGCGAAGTTCGGGTCGAGTTCGGATCCCGAACCCGAACATTTTCGGGAAGTTCGGCCGAACTTCTCGAACCCGAACATCCAGGTGTTCGCTCAACTCTATTAAAAAAATAATAATAATAATTTAACTCACCTTAGTCCACTTGCTCGCGCAGCCCGGCATCTCCTTCTGTCTCCTTTGCTGAACAGGACCTGTGGTGACGTCACTCCGGTCATCACATGATCCATCACATAAACTTTTACCATGGTGATGGATCATGTGATGGATCATGTGATGACTGGAGTGACGTCACCACAGGTCCTTTTCAGCAAAGGAGACAGAAGGAGATGCCAGGCTGCGCGATCAAGTGGACTAAGGTGAGTTAAATTATTATTTTTTATTTTTTTTTACCCCTCCAGCGCTATTTTACTATGCATTCTGTATTCAGAATGCTATTATTTTCCCTTATAACCATGTTATAAGAGAAAATAATACAAACTACACAACCCCGATCCCAAGCCTGAACTTCTGTGAAGAAGTTCGGGTTTGGGTACCAAACATGCGCTATTTTTCTCACGTGAATGCAAAACGCATTACAATGTTTTGCACTCGCACGGAAAAATTGTGCGTGTTCCCGCAACGCACCCGCACATTTTCCCGCAACGCCCGTCTGAAAGAGGCCTAAGGCTGTATTAGACCTGCAGACTTTGCAGGTGATTATTGGGAAGGAAGCATTCCTTTCTGGCAATCACCTGCTCGTCAGGGATCTCCTCCATGGTATTGGGAGGAGCTATCGCTAATGCCATTGCTTTCCATACAAAATCATTATTTGCCAGCAGCAGACTGATTAGATGGCACGATTTGCTGTGGTCAAGCAATGTTTTCAAGCATTGCGATTGTCTAAACAGTGAGAATTTGCTCGGTCATCGGATAATTTTAATCGGCTGCACTTTTAGGGGTGTATGGCACAGCCAAATCATCGCTAACGAGCGTTCCTATGAATGCTCATTAGTGATGATCTGGCCGACCATCGGTAGGTCTAATACAGCCCTTAACCCCATAAGGATTTGCGCCGTACATGTACGGCGCAACCGGACGTGACTTAAGGACCAGCGCCATACATGTACGGTGCAATGTCCGCAGGGTTTTAAAGCACAATCGCCGGGGAATCGCGGTACCATGGCTGCTCTTACAGGCAGGCAGCCATGCTGGGTAAGGGCATTTTGGTGCTGCACCGCCTCTGCAGCTCTAAGCGATTGGCTGGTCAATGAAGACCGGCACATCGCAGCGCAGGAAGCTGTCACAAGCATTGGGGTGGGGGGAGGTCAGGGGGTGGTCACCTCCGAGGTGAGGCAGGGGACACTGGTGTTTTGGGTTCCCTACCAGCGTGGGATTGGCTGGAGCAATGCATCTGCACATTTTTGAGTTTTTGAGGGGTTTTTTTTGTGAAAAAAGACCTGCAGTTAGTGGTAATTAGTTAGATGTATATATATATATATATATATATATATAAACGAAAAAGTAGGACTGCACTCCGGAGTAGTAGTGAAGTGAAGGTTTTTATTCACCCATAGTATGGCAAACTTGCGACGTTTCGGCTCACAAGAGCCTTCCTCAGGCTTGAGGAAGTCCTACTTTTTCATTTTTATATTATTGGGTACTGCCATTACCCTACGTTGGACCTTGCACCCGCATCTGGGTTGGTGCTCCCGCTGGACTTTTTTCTTTTATATATATATATATATAACAAATAAAGTAGCAGCACACCACTAAATGCACTAAGACTGAGTGAACAGGTAAATGTGTGAACAGGGTCAAATACATGACGCCACTATTTACTGCAAAAGTGAAGAAGCTCTTAGCACATATTATTGATCAAAAATTTATCGAGCCCACCTACCAGACGACAAGGTAGCTTCTTATCAGGTGGGACCTACTCTAACATGGAGGGTCCAGCTCCATTGTTACTCTGATTAAAAACACCAAGGGGTGGGGGATGGGCGGGGAGTGCTAAGTTCCAAAGAGGATGCCTGGTCCTCTATAATATATATATATATACATAAGCAAGCAAAAACGGAACAGCACCTCCTGAGACAAATAGCAGGTGCAAGCTAATTTCAGTTAGTGTCAGTTTAGTGTCTAGTGTCCATTACTGATCGCGTCTGCTCAGTTTGCACTGCAAGTTTTTTTTGTGCAGAAAATACTTTTTTGTGCAGCAAAGACTTTTTTTTTTCAGAAAATAATTTTTGGGGTTTTTGCAATTTTTGTTCTTCAAAATTTAATTTAAAATTTATTACAAGCTCCTTCATGTGTGAAAACACTACGTACACACCCCTCACACTAAATAAAGGTTAACACATTTTACACGTCACACCCCAAGAAAAAAAATGTCCAATTCATCCAAACGAGTATACTCAGCTGAAGAGGCATACGCCATCCTTGCCTCTGATACCGAGTCTGCCAGTGAGGGAGAAGAGGATGCCACTTTCCTCTACTCCTCTACCACCTCATCATAATCATCATCCGCTGATGAGGGACCCTCTAGAAGGTGCCCCAGGGTAGTAGAAGAGGCAGCCCCCCAGAGTGAAGCCTTATGGACCCCACCCCCTGACAATTATCAACCCCAAATTCCTGAATTTGTGGGCAACTCTGGAATTCAGACAGATTGTGCGGTCTTCACAAAAAAAGATTTTTTCAAAATCTTCTCTGAAGATTTCGTAAATTTAATGGTGGCCCAAACCAATTTATGCGCCTAACAATTCATTGCTCAGAACCCTACATTGCCATACGCTAGACCCCTAGGTTGGACCCCAGTAAGTGCAGCAGAGATGATGAAGCTTTGGGCACTTTTGATGCATAGGGGCGATGTAAAAAAAAAAAGGTTAGGCAATATTGGAGTTCGGACATTTTCTACCAGACTCCAATTTACAGAAACATCATGACCCAGAAGCGATTTGAGTCAATTAGGAAATTCCTACACTACAATGACAATTCACAGTGCCCACCCCAAAACGACCCAACATTTGACTGTCTGTTCAAAGTTAGGCCTGTCATTGACCACTTTAACACCAAGTTTGCTGAGGTGTACAACCCAGATAAAAAGGTCAGTGTAGATGAGTCCCTATTACTCTTCAAAGGGAGGATTAGATTCCGCCAGTACCTGCCTAGCAAACGGGCAAGGTATGGCATACAGTTATACAAACTTTGTGAGAGTAGCTCCAGGTACACCCACAAGTTCGGCATTTATGAAGGGAAAGATTCCTGGATAGAACCTCCAGAATGTTCCCCCATCCTAGGAGTTAGTGGGATAGATTGTGTGGGACTTACTGCACCCACTGCCTGACAAGGGTTACAACCTCTATGTGGATAACTATTACACCAGCATACCCCTATTCACATACTAACTGCCAGAGGTACTGTGGCTTGCGGCACAGTGCGCAAAAATCTGAGAGGCCTCCCTAGATCCCTGATAGGGCAACTACTGAGAATGGGTGAAAGTAGGGCTCTCCTCCATGAGAACATGCTGGTGGTTAAGTACAAAGACAAGAGCGATGGGTTTGGAGGTCTAATGGGGGTCTGATTGGGGGTCTGGAGGTCTGACTGGGGGATCTGGAGGTCTAATTGGGGTCAGATATTGGGGTCTGGGGTTGCTAATGGGGGTCTGGAGATTTAGTGGGAGTCTAGAGGTCTAATGGGGGTCTGGAGGGCTGATATGGGAGTCTGGTCTGAGGTCTGATATGTGGGTCTGGAGGTCTAATGGGGGTCTTATGTGGGGGTCTTATCTGAGATCTGATATTGGGTCGGGGTCTTACATGGAGGTCTAATAAGGGTCTGATCTGAGGTTTAAAACTGGGGTCTTATATGGGGTCTGACATAGAGGTCTAAAGGGGGTTTGGTCTGAGATTGGGGGATCTCATTTAGAGTTTTATATAGGGGTCTGATCTGAAAGGAAGGTGTTTTTTTTTATTACTAGTGCAAAATATAAATGGGTGTTTTTGTACTGACGCACTCTGTGTGGTACCAGTATTTTCAGGGGGACTGTTTCTGCAGGAAAGTATTGGTGAGCACAGTGGACACAGTATTGGGTGTGGCAGGATGGGTTGTTGAGAAGGTGGGAGGATGATGAAAAAGCAGGAAAGTAAGATGTCTGTTTGTTAAATTCTTCAGAGATGAGACGCGGCTGAAAGAAGTCATCATGGTGGTCTGGTCTAACAGGAGAAGAAGAGGAAAGAGAATATCTACATCAGAGAAGAGAAGTCACTGGATGTAAGAGGTATGTGGCACTGTATGACCCTGTATGTTCTGTAGCGCTGTATGTACTGTTTTCCAAGTATGTCTTGAAAGGGGTTGTTTTTTTTGTATGAGCACTGCCTTCTCTGCTCTGTTTACCTGCTCATCACTGCAAATGCTACGGCGAGCAGGTGAACAGAACAGAGAAAGCAGCTCTCATATGAGCTCTGCCCTCTCTTCAAACAGCTGGGGGCACAGAGGGCATTACTGGGCATTACTACTATGGAGGGGACACAGAGGGCATTACTAATGTGAAGGGGGCACAATGGGCATTTCTTCTATGGAGGGGGCACAGAGCCAGATGGCAGTACTACAATGAATTGGGCACAGTAAGCATTGTTACTGTGTAGGGGGCAAAATGGGCATTATTACTGTGAAGGGGGCAAAATGGGGATTTCTACTATGGAGGGGGCACAAAGGGCATTACTAGCACAGTGGGAATTACTACTATTAAGGGGGCACAATGCACATTATTACTGTTAAGGGGGCAAAATGGGCATTATTGCTATGAAGGGGGCACAGTGGGCATTATTACTATAAAGGTGGCACAATGGGGAATATTACTATTAAGGGGACACAATGGAGATTATTACTGTGAAGGGGGCACAATGGAGATTATTATAACTGCTGTGAGAGGGCACAATGTGGGCATAACTACTGTGAGGGGACACACATCTGTACAAAACTACTGTGAAGGTTGTACAATGAGGGCAATACTACTGTGAGAGGGTACAATTTTTTTTAAGTATTGGGGGGGGGGGGGGGGTGTGTGCCAGAGAAAGGACACGCCCCGGGTGCCAAATGCTTTTATTGAGTTAAATGTAAAAAAATAAAATAAAATAAATATTTATATATTAGGTATCGCCGCATCCGTAAAAACCTGTTCTATAAAAATACCACATGACCAAAACCCTCAGGTGAACACTAAGAAAAAAAAAGGTGTAAGAAAAAAAACAATTTTTTTGTCATCTTACATCACAAAAAGTGTAATAACAAGCGACCAAAAAGTCATATGCACCCCAAAATTGTGCCAATAAAACCGTCATCTCATCCCGCAAAAATTATACCCTACCTAAGAGAATCGCCCAAAAAATATAAAAAACTATGGCTCCCAGGCTATAGTGACACTAAAGCAAGATTTTTTTTGGGTTTCAAAAATGATATGTGTATAAAACTAAAATAAATAAAAAACTTATACATATTAGGTATCGCCGTGTCCGGAACAACCTTCTCTATAAACATATCATATGATTTAACCCCTCAGGTGAACACCATAAAAAATAAAAACAGTGTCAAAAAGCCATTTTGTCACCCTACATCACAAAAAGTGTAATAGCAAGCAATCAAAAAGTCATATGCACTCCAAAATTGTACCAATCAAACCGTCATCTCATCCCACCAAAATTATACCCTACCTAAGAGAATCGCCCAAAAAATAAAAAAAACTATGGCTCTCAGACTATGGTGACACTAAAACATGATTATTTTATTTTTTTTCAAAAATGATATACAGTTGCAAGAAAAAGTATGTGAACCCTTTGGAATGATATGGATTTTTGCACAAATTGGTCATAAAATGTGATCTGATTTTCATCTAAGTCACAACAATAGACAATCACAGTCTGCTTAAACTAATAACACACAAAGAATTAAATGTTACCATGTTTTTATTGAACACACCATGTACACATTCACAATGCAGGTGGAAAAAGTAGGTGAACCCTTGGATTTAATAACTGGTTGAACCTCCTTTGGCAGCAATAACTTCAACCAAACGTTTCCTGTAGTTGCTGATCAGACATACACAACGGTCAATTCTTGACCATTCCTCTTTTCAGAACTGTTTCAGTTCAGCAATATTCTTGAGATGTCTGGTGTGAATGGCTTTCTTGAGGTCATGCAACAGCATCTCAATTGGGTTGAGGTCCGGACTCTGACTGGGCCACTCCAGAAGGTGTATTTTCTTCTGTTTAAGCCATTCTGTTGTTGATTTACTTCTATGCTTTGGGTCGTTGTCCTGTTGCAACGCCCATCTTCTTTTAAACTTCGGCTGGTGGACAGATGGCCTTAATTTCTCCTGCAAAATGTCTTGATAAACTTGGGAACAAATTTTTCCTTTGATGATAGCAATCTGTCCAGGCCCTGACGCAGCAAAGCGGCCCCAAACCATGATGCCCCCACCACCATACTTCACAGTTGGGATGAGGTTTTGATGTTGGTGTGCTGTGCCTCTTTTTCTCCACACATAGTGTTGTGTCTTTCTTCCAAACAACTCAACTTTGGTTTCATCTGTCCACAGAATATTTTGCCAGTACTGCTGTGGAACATCCAGGTGCTCTTGTGTAAACTGTAAACGTGCAGCAATGTTTTTTTTGGACAGCAGTGGCTTCCTCTGTGGTAACCTCCCATGAAATCCATTCTTGTTTAGTGTTTTACGTATCGTAGATTCGCTAACAGGGATGTTAGCATATGCTAGAGACTTTTGTAAGTCTTTAGCTGACACTCTAGGATTCTTCTTCACCTCATTGAGCAGTCTGCACTGTGCTCTTGCAGTCATCTTTACAGGATAGCCACTCCTAGGGAGAGTAGCAGCAGTGCTGAACTTTATCCATTGATAGACAATTTGTTTTACCGTGGACTGATGAACAGCAAGGCTTTTGGGGATACTTTTATAACCCTTTCCAGCTTTATGCAGGTCAACAATTCTTAATCGTAGGTCTTCTGAGAGCTCTTTTGTGTGAGGCTTCATTCACATCAGGCAATGCTTCTTGTGAAAAGCAAACCTAGAACTGGTGTGTGTTTTTTATAGGGCAGGGCAGCTGTAACCAACACCTCCAATCTCATCTCATTGATTGGACTCCAGTTGGCTGACACTTCACTCCAATTAGCTGTTGGAGATGTCATTAGTCTAGGGGTTCACATACTTTTTTCCACCTGCACTGTGAATGTTTACATGGTGTGTAAAATAAAAACATGGTAACATTTAATTCTTTGTGTAGTATTAGTTTAAGCAGACTGTGATTGTCTATTGTTGTGACTTAGATCAAGATCAGATCACATTTTATGACCAATTTGTGCAGAAATCCATATCATTCCAAAGGGTTCACATACTTTTTCTTGCAACTGTAAGTGTATAAAACTAAAATAAATTTAAAAAGTATACATATCAGGTATCGCTGCGTCCGTTACAACCTTCTCTAAAAAAAAATGATTTAACCCCTTAGGTGAACACCGTAAAAAATAAAAACAGTGTCAAAAAGCCGTTTTGTCACCTTATATCACAAAAGGTGTAATAGTAAGAGATTAAAAAGTCATATGCACCCCAAAATTGTACCAATCAAACCGTCATCTCATACTGAAAAAGATGAGCCCCTACATAAGACATTTGCCCAAAAAATAAAAAATAAACTATGGCTTTCAGAATATGGAGACACTAAAAAATCATATTTGATATTGTCGCGTCCGTAACAACCTGCTCTATAAAAATAGCTAATGATCTAACCTGTCAGATGTAAATAACGTTGTAAATAACAAAAAATAAAAACAGTGCCAAAACAGCTATTTTTTGGTTACCTCGCCTCACAAAAAGTGTCATATAGAGCAACCAAAAATCATCTGTACCCTAAAATAGTACCAACAAAACTGCCATCTTATCCCGTAGTTTCCAAAATGGGGTCACTTTTTTGTAGTTTCTACTCTAGGGGTGAATCAGGGGGTCTTCAAACGTCACATGGCAAGTTAAAATTATCCCAGTGAAATCTGCCCTCCAAAAACCATATGGTATTACTTTCCTTCTGCACCCTGCCGTGTGGCCATACAGCAGTTTTTGACCACATATGGGGTGTTTCTGTAAACTACAGAATCAGGGAAATAAATATTGAGCTTAGTTTGGCTGTTAATCCTGGCTTTATTAGTGGGAAAAAATGAAGATTGAAAATTAGAAAATCTGCCCAAAAAAGTGAAATTGTGAAATTTTATATCCATTTTCAATTAATTCTTGTGGAACACCTAAAGGGCTAACAAAGTTTGTAAAATCAGTTTTAAATACCTTGAGGGGTGTAGTTTCTAAAATGGGGTCAATTTTTGGGGAGTTTCTACTATAGGGGTGACTCAGGGTGGCTTCAAATGTTACATGGTGTCAAAACCAGTTCATCAAAACCTGCCTTCTAAAATCCATATGACATTTCTTTCCTTCTGCGCCCTGACATGTGGCCATACAGCAGTTTTTGACCAGATATGGGGTGTTTCTATAAACTAAAGAATCAGGGCAATAAATATTGAGTTTTGTTTGGCTGTTAACCTTTGCTTTGTTAGCGGAAAAAAAATGATTTAAACTGTAAATCCGCCATAAAATTTAAATTCTGAAATTTCATCTCCATTTTCCATTAATTCTTGTGGAACACCTAAAGGGTTAACAACGTTTGTAAAATCAGTTTTTAATACCTTGAGGGGTTTAGTTTATAAAATGTGGTCATTTTTTGGTGGTTTCTATTATGTAAGCCTCACAAAGTGACTTCAGACTTGAACTGGTCCTTAAAAAGTGGGTTTTGGAAATTTTCTGAAAATTTTCAAGATTTGCTTCTAAATTTACAAGCTTTCTAACGTCCCACAAATTAAAATGGCATTCACAAAATGATCCAAACATGAAATAGACATATGGGAAATGTAAAGTAATAACTATTTTAGGAGATATCACTATCTGTTTTAAAAGCAGAGAAATTTAAATTTGGAAAGTTGCAAATTTTTTAAATGAAATATTTTAATCAAACTTACCACTGTCATGGAGTACAATATGTGACGAGAAAACAATCTAAGAATGGCTTGGATAAGTAAAAGCGTTTTGAAGTTATGACCACATAAAGTGACACATGTCATATTTGCAAAAATCTGTCAGGTCCTTAAGGTGAAAAATGGCCCGGTCTTTAAGGGGTTAATAAAAGTAAAAAAATGTATAAGGTGCTTATAATTGTACTTCAGCATACTGTACCATAGAAACATCTGACAAAAAGATCTAAAAACACTGAAGCAGCAAATTTTGAGATCACCAACATTTCTGAAAGTCTCAAAACTTCTGCCCATGAATTAGAAGTATCAGAAAAGCTTTAGTGCATCTGACAAATCTTGATGACATCTCAGGAAATCAATTTTTTTCTTTTTCACGAATGTCGTTCTACAAAAGAATGGATGAGAGGCTATACAATACCCCTTTTTTCATTCTCTTTGGGAATAACTTAAATACCAGAGACTGTCAAATAATTCATCTCCTTAAGACCCTTCCAAGGATCTGCTTTCTCCTTCTTTAAACATTTCAGTAAATGTAAATAAAAGGTTTTAGGTCTGATGTGTATTTGTCTCCTAAAGTATATACCTAGGGTAGCTTGATATACTTTATATATGGTTTCATCTTTCTACTATAGTCAAAACCGGTGGCTTATTCAAGACAGTCTTATTTGTTAGGCTCCTTTCTCACCCGTCTTGACTTACATTGAAAGTCAATGGTGGACGGATCCTTTTACAATTGCACCATATTGTGTCAGTGAAAACAGATCCGTCCCTATAGACTTGTAAGTCAGGACGGCTCCGTTTGGCTCTGTATAGTCAGACGGTCGCAAAAACACTGCAAGCTGCGTTTTTATGTCCGCAGCCAAACTGATGCATTCTGAACGGATTTTTATCTATTCAGAATGCATTGGGGCTGAACTGATCCGTTTTGGTCCGCTTGTGAGAGCCCTTAAACGGATCTCACAAGCGTACCCAGAAACGCCAGTGGGAAAGTAGCCTTAAAAGTATATTTAAGGGGCATCTATGAATAAAGGTCCTAACATGGCCTATCATGCAGCCTCTGCATGTGGCACATAGACTCCATCTCCGAGTCCTTAACAATATGCAAAACTCTCATCACTTCACAACTCTCTTCCAGTATATCTTCTACTAGTGATGACTTTACAGGCTCAAACTGGCCCACAGGGGAACAATGGAATACCCCGGTGGGCCCCTGAGAAAAGGGAGCACCTTGTTCACCAGCACAGAATCTTAAATAACCTATATCAATATAAAAAAACTGGGTACACTATCCAGTTTATTATTATAGACGCATTTGAAGGTTAAGATGGTGTCTAGGAATAGATGCGGGCCAGCCAGTATCCTCTTCCCTGGGACCCAATCATCATGCAGCGTATTGTTGCTGTCTGCCTCTGTGTGTGCAGGTATTATTTGCATGTCACTGTACAGTGGGCCCCAAGAATGAATTTTACTGGTGGGCCCTAAGCATTCCAGTCCGACACTGGTGTCAGACATTTCTGGTGTGGATTATCTCCTGAGAAAACAAAAGGATCGGTGTTGGAATTGGACACTCTAGATCTTTCTCTCCCCCCAACATTATCTTTCAGGAAAGAGTTGGAGCTCCCTATTGAAATCAGACGGTCAGCCAGTCCTGTCAAAAATGGCTGCTAATAGTTTAATGTTTAGGGGGCCCTAAGCCATTTCTTTCAGGTAGATGAAGTTTTTTCTTTAAATATGTTGCTTGTTGTACAACGTTATAAGATCTGAATTAAACTGGATTAAAAAAAAAAGTATTTAATGCTAGAAACTAATTTTGACCCTCAGGAAAAGATAATTGATGGAGATTTACTAATGAAAATGCTCATATGCCATGGGCCACATTTGTTAACTGTTTTAACACTTATTGCACCTTGACCTTGCTGGAAAAGTGACATGGGTTAGACAGTGTAGTTCAGCAGAAAGAGAATATTAACATGTCATAATCTATCTAATATATGAAGCTGAGTGTATGTATGTGTGCGTATATCCGCTTAAAAAATCTGCACCGTCGCATTTACAATCACGAAATTTGGCACACAGGTACATCAGGTGTCCGGGAAGGTTTTAGACCAGGTCTCCTCTCTCTAGGATGTACCGTTCCTGAGATATTCCCAAAAAAATGCATTAGCCAACAGAAGCTTGGTCACATGACCTTTATCAGCCAATAGAAGCTCGCAGGTCCTCCAGTCTCCACATACACAGTTTTACTCCAGGTTTCCATAACAACCCAGCCATTTTTCTTCACTGCTGTAGGAGAGCTTTAAAGGAAATCTGTCACTAGGATAATCGCTATTGAAGTAAAGCCATAGCCTAATAGCACTTAGTACCTTATTTCAAGATGTGCCTTTGTTCCAGCAATAGATGTTTTTATTAGAGGTGGGACGAATCCAATTTTTTTAAAATCCGAATCCGAAAAGGTTCTCGAATATATTGAATCTTTCGAATCTCGAATCCTACGAATCCTGTATATAATTGTGTGAACGGTGTAAGAAACAAAGTCAGACCGCGTCAGTTTGTCTGAACCTCCACCTCCCAGTCATGGTCGCACCCTAAATGACCGCGATCGTTACGCCCCTGCTCCTATCAGTACAGAACATACAGGGTAATACAGCGCCACATACCTCTTACATCCAGTGACATCTCCTTTCATGTAGATGTTCGCTTTCCTCATCTTCTCCTTTCAGACCTTCAGACCAGACCACCATTTTTCAGCCATTTTTCGTCTCTGCAGTTTGACAAAAAAAAATCTTAGTTTACTACTTTTCCATCATCCTCCCATCTTCTGTACAAATCATCCTAACACCCCCAATACTGTTTCGCTATGCTCCCCAATACTATACTGCAGAAACAGATAATACCCCTGATAATACTAGTACCACACAGAGCCCCCCATATAAAATACCCCTTCTTTGTGGCCTCAGTAGATGCCCCCATAGTGCCCCCCAAATAATGTGCCAATAAGAAGTGGCCCCACAGTGCCACCCAATAATGTGCCAGTAAGTGTCCCCATAGATGCCTCCCTAATCATGTGCCAGTATCAAATGCCTCTCTCCTCCCCCCATGTGCCAGTATCAAGTGCGGAGTGCCTCTCTCCTCCCCCCCATGTGCCGGTATCATAGTGCCATCTCCCCCCCAATGTGCCAGTATCATAGTGCCATCTCCCCCCCAATGTACCAGTATCATAGTGCCACCCCCCCAATGTGCCAGTATTATAGTGCCATTTCCCCCCATAATGTGCCAGTATCATAGTGCCATCTCCCCCCAATGTGCCAGTATTATAGTGCCATCTCCCCCCCATAATGTGCCTGTATCATAGTGCCATCTCCCCCCCAATGTGCTAGTATCATAGTGCCATCTCCCCACCAATGTGCCAGTATTATAGTGCCATCTCCCCCCATAATGTGCCAGTATCATAGTGCCATCTTCCCCCATAATGTGCCAGTATTATAGTGCCATCTCCCCCCCAATGTGCCAGTATCATAGTGCCATCTCCCCCAATGTGCCAGTATCATAGTGCCATTTCCCCCCATAATGTGCCAGTATTATAGTGCCACCTCCCCCCATAATGTGCCAGTATCATAGTGCCATCTCCCCCATATTGTGCCAGTATCATAGTGCCATCTCCCCCCAATGTGCCAGTATCATAGTTCCATCTCCCCATAATGTGCCAGTATTATAGTGCCACCTCCCCCCATAATGTGCCAGTATCATAGTGCCATCTCCCCCCATAATGTGCCAGTATTATAGTGCCACCTCCCCCCATAATGTGCCAGTATCATAGTGCCATCTCCCCTCATAATGTGTCAGTATTATAGTGCCTCCCCCCCAATGTGCCAGTAGTATCAGTGCCATCTCCCCCATAATGTGCCAGTATCATAGTGCCTCCCCCCCAATGTGCCAGTAGTATCATAGTGCCTCTCACCTCTCTCCCTCGCCAATGTGCCAGTAACAGATAAAAAAAAAAACACTTTTACTTACCTCCGCTGCGATGCACGCCTCTTCTGGCCTGTGTCCCGCGTAACAGGAGTCGTCCCGGAAGATTGGAAATTGGCAAATGTCGTGCCCATTCACAAGAAAGGTAGTAGGGAGGAATCGAGCAACTATAGACCAGTGAGTCTGACATCAATAGTAGGCAAATTAATGGAAACCCTATTAAAGGATAGGATTGTGGAACATCTAAAATCCCATGGATTGCAAGATGAAAAACAATATGGGTTTACTTCAGGGAGATCATGTCAAACAAATCTTATAGATTTTTTTGACTGGGTGACTAAAATAATAGACGGGGAGGTGCAGTAGACATCGCATATCTAGATTTTAGTAAGGCTTTTGACACTGTCCCACATAGAAGACTTATCAATAAACTGCAGTCATTGAGCATGGACTCCCATATTGTTGAGTGGATTAGGCAGTGGCTGAGTGACAGACAACAGAGGGTTGTAGTCAATGGAGAACATTCAAAACAAGGTCATGTTACCAGTGGGGTTCCACAGGGATCTGTACTGGGACCAATTTTGTTTAATATCTTCATAAGTGATATTGCAAAAGGCCTCGATGGTAAGGTTTGTCTTTTTGCTGATGACACAAAGATATGTAACAGGGTTGATGTTCCTGGAGGGAAACGCCAAATGGAAAAGGATTTAGGAAAACTAGAAGAATGGTCAGAACTCTGGCAACTGAAATTTAATGTGGATAAGTGCAAGATAATGCACCTGGGGCGTAAAAACCCAAGGGCAGAATATAGAATATTTGACACAGTCCTGACCTCAGTATCTGAGGAAAGGGATTTAGGAGTAATTATTTCAGAAGACTTAAAGGTGGGAAGACAATGTAATAGAGCAGCACGAAATGCCAGCAGAATGCTTGGATGTATAGGGAGAGGTATAAGCAGTAGAAAGAGTGAAGTGCTTATGCCGCTGTACAGAACACTGGTGAGACAACACTTGGAGTATTGTGCGCAGTACTGGAGGCCATATCTCCAGAAGGAAATAGATACTCTAGAGAGAGTTCAGAGAAGAGCTACTAAACTAGTACATGGATTGCAGGAAAACTTACCAGGAAAGGTTAAAGGACCTTAATATGTATAGCTTGGAAGAAAGAAGAGACAGTGGGGATATGATAGAAACTTTTAAATACATAAAGGGAATCAACTCGGTAAAGGAGGAGAGAGTATTCAAAAGAAGAAAAACTACCACAAGAGGACACAGTTTTAAATTAGAGGGGCAAAGGTTTAAAAGTAATATAAGGAAGTATTACTTTACTGAGAGAGTAGTGGATGCATGGAATAGCCTTCCTGCAGAAGTGGTAGCTGCAAATACAGTGAAGGGGTTTAAGCATGCATGGGATAGGCATAAGGCTATCCTTCATATAAGATAGGGCCAGGGACTATTCATAGGATTCAGATATATTGGGCAGACTAGATGGGCCAAATGGTTCTTATCTGCCGACACATTCTATGTTTCTATGTACGGCTCAGGCGGCACGATGACGTCATCGCGCCGCCTGCACCGGCCTCTGATAGGCTGCCAGCACAAGGCCCGCAGCCTATCAGAGGAACAGGGAAAGGAAACGCCTCTCCCTCCCCTGTCGCAGCAGCGAAGCGCTCATCTCTAGAGTGCCCTGAAGCCACCACCACTAGTCTGGGCACCACCGGGATTCGTCGGATTCGTATCCGGTAAATTACGTCGGGATGAGAGTCCACGAATCCAGCAAGATTCGAGGGATTCATGGATTCGACTAATCCCCTGTCCCATCTCTAGTTTTTATCCTCTGAAAATCCAATTTATTTGGTATGCAAATGAGCCAGTAAGGTGCCCAGAGGGGCGTCACTCTTGCAGGAAGGAGCCCAGACATGCCCTCTGCCACATCGTGTCCACCCTCAAAAGACTTAACCCCCCTCAGGTCCCACTAAGCCACGCCCAGATCTGGTTAGCCCACACACCCTCCCATTCCTGAGCCGACGGGGATTGAAAAAAATAAAGGTAAAAACAACTTCTGTCAGCTGCAGGGGTGGGAGGGAGGGTGACTTTACCCCTGCAGCTTAAACTCAGACAATACAGTGCTGCTGTCTTAGAGTGAGCTGTTCAAAAGGACACACCCCCGAACCGGTTAGGCCACGCCACATCCCACTCTTTAGCTGACTGAGATTGAAAAGATGAAGTTAAAAATCAACTTCTAGGTCCTGCTAAGCCACGCCCCTGTTCTAGATAGGAAAAAAAGAGACAATGCAGCAGCACCTAACACTAAATACACTAAATACTACCTGTTATGCGCCATAATGACCGCCATAAAATTCAGGGAGTGTTGGATCCACTTTATCTGATGGGTGCTGCTGCATTGTCTCTTTTTTTCCTCTAGGTTTTTGCCATGGCAGCGTGCTGACTAACCCCTTTTTTTTGCTGATTTACTATGCTGGAGATGTGGCACTCCAGTGAGTCGTGCACTCCTGATTAGCCTGTCTGCCCCATAGGCTGATTTTAATTACTTTCAGTATAAAGCTGTAGCCTGCTCTGACTACATTCATTGGAAGCTGTCTAGCACCAGGAAAGGTATAGAGTGGGCTCGGCATGCATGTTGGTACCTGCATCCCTTGTAATGGAGGCATGCATGTGGATCCAACACTCCCTGAATTTCATGGTGGTCATTATGGCGCATAACAGGTAGTATTTAGTGTTAGGACCCGTCTAACAGAAATCGCCTTGACGTTCGTCAGACGGGCTCAGATGGTTTTGTACAAAATGCATTGGCCAAGCATCTCGCTTTATAAATAAGTGTAGCATTAGCACCATAATTTTTGTAAACATTATTTTTGTGACTATGGCATTGTTGTACTTTATCTGATTTGCAGGGTGCTGCTGCATTGTCTCTTTTTTTCCCTCTAGGTTTTTGCCATGGCAGCGTGCACCTGCGCACTGGGAGGTGCTGACTAACCCCCTTTTTTTCCTGTTCTGGATAGGCCACTCCACTCAGGGATTGAAAAAATGAAGGTAAAAATCAACTTCTGTCAGCTGCAGGGGTGGGAGGGAGGGTGACTTTTTCCCTGCAGCTCACACTCAGACAATACAGTGCTGCTGTCTTAGAGTGAGCTGTTCAAAAGGACACATCCCCGATCCAGTAAAGGCCACTGTTAAGGGGTCAGCCCCCTGTGGAGGTCACTGTCAAGGGATTGGTATGCTGTGAAAGTCACTAAAGGGGAAGGCTGCTATAAAGGTCAAAGTTAAGGGGGTGGGCTGCTGTGGAGGTCCAATTTTAAGGGATAGGGCACTGTGCGGGGGTCACTATTTTGGGAGCGGGGTGCTGTAGATGTCACTGTTATAGTGGATAGTGTTGATATCTTTTAACGACACACACAAACATTAAATGAAATAGATAAAATATACCCGAGCAAAGCCGGGTCCTTCAGCTAGTATGTGATAAAACTGAGACAAAATATGTGCAAAATAAGCAAACCAATAGGTGCTGTAAAGATAGACAAGCATCTAGCAATGTGCCAAACTTATCATCCAGCCTGGGCCACTGTAAAAGTTGCATTTTCTGGCTGTCTATTCTAAATTTATGCTGTAAATCTCCCCCTGTGTAGCGCTCCCCCTCCTCCCCCCTTGCCCACCGCTGCCTCGCTCCTTCCTGCAAGGATGGGCGCCGCATTACTCGCGTTCCTGCTGTCCAGCCCCTCTTCTCTCCCTTTACGTGCGGTGGTTCCAGCTGCTGGTGTCATCTGCAGGCTGTGGCCTAAGTATCCAATCTAAAGGCCTCCAAGCACTCACTCTTGGCACACTTAAAGGGCCAGCATGCAAATATCCAAATCGTTACCCAGCTAATGGTTGATTGTGCTAATTATTTAAGGTGTCCTGCCCAGTGGGAGGGTGTCCCATTCTTTAGGTTCTAGTCTCTAGGTGCTATCTTCTATCTGACTACCTGTGTAGCAAACTCCTTCTGGGCAAATGATTCTGATTCAAGGCCTCCTGTCCTCAACCTAACTTGTTTCCTATCCTGCTCCATTGCTGCCTGCCCTGCCCTCAGACATGTTTATCAGATTCCATGGTTCGCTAGGTAGCAGCCTGGTCGCTCCCCTGCAGCAAAAAACCGATCCCTGTATAGGGGTTAAAGAACCATGGGACTGCCAGGATAACGTCCTTAGAGCTAGCCAAAGCCAAGCTGGTTAGTTGGTATCGTGGGTCCACACCAACTGCCTGTTACACCCTGTATGTTATCATTACTACTATATGTCATTCCAGTTTGACTATTCATTTTTCTTATTTTTCATTGTGTGTAGGTTTCTAAGGTGTATAAACATGTGCATGTTGAAGTGAATATTTGACAACTTCATGTCACTAAAGTCACGGGGGGGGGGGGGGGGTCTTTACTAAGCCTTATTAAGCTACAGTAGATAGACCAGAATTCTGTCGTAATTTGTAGCAAAAAATGTTGAACATGCCTTGCATAATTTTTTATGTAGTTTAGACATTTGTGCACTTTTCCTGACAAGGGTGCATGGCTTAGAGGTAAATGCTATGTGCAAAAACTTTAATACAAAGTATGTCAACCAAATTTATCATTCAGCATGAGACACTTTGATAAATATTTCAGCATGAGACACTTTGATAAATATAATGCATCTTTAGAATGTGTAATCTAAATATTTCATACATATCAAAGTATTGTTGGCCAAACCCACCACTTTCAGCTGGATCAGACAACAATGTAAGAGATATATATATATATATATATATATATATATATATATATATATATATATATCATGCTACCGACTCTCTCTCCTAACATTCCAAATCATTTCAGGGGAGAGAAGGATCAGTCGAAGTTATTTTTTTCAACCAATCCTTTTGTTCTCTAAATATCACACAGAATTAGTAAATCTACAACAATAATCATAGATAAATTGCCAATTCAAATTTGACACCAATTATATTTTGATATCATTAGGTCATTTGAGGACAACTACTTTTAGATTCCTTAAGTAAAAAAAAAACATTTGTCTTATGTCATTTTTATGCAGTGATCATTTTCTAAAACCTTAACATCAGCCAATCTTCCATGATTGCTGCTGACCATATACACATATTGACAACATTCTTGTCAGTCATATATTATCATCTGTTTATACCAAACAGCCAGGACAACCAGTGACAAAAGATAAACACAATAATACAAATGGAGCTAAGGGTTCGACTCTTGGAAGATAACATTTGAGAGGATTCACATGTGAACTGGCTGAAGAGTAAACAAGAGACCACCGAGAACATTAAAGTCTATGTGGACGTCTAATGTTGTTGGCACATAATGGTCAATTGCCCATTACATCTGCCTATTTCACTTAATGAGCTATTGGCCACCAGGGCTCCATGTTGACCCCAAACATGCTTATATTCCTTTATTTGTACCTGAGTAATGGCTCATTCAGACGGCCGTATGTTTTTTGCTGTTCAACATGTCCGCTAAATAACGGATTGCATTCCACAATTTTGCGGACCCATAGATTTTCACTGACAAGTATAGGAGATGTTTTATTTGTTTTGCGGGGCCGTGGAACACAAGAAAAGATGCGGACAGCAGGATTGCGGATCTGATGCAGATCAGATGCGGAAACTGCGGATCAGATGTGGAGAATTGCGGATCAGATGTGGAAAGCAACATACGACGTCTGAATAAGCCCTTAGGCTGAGTTCACATAACCTTTTAGTTTTCCGTTTTTATGATCCTTCAAAAAGGGTTAGTCAGCACCAGTTAGCATCAGTTTGCACTAAAAATAACTGATCCATCTTTTTTTGAGCATCAGTTGTGATCAGTTTGCATCAGTTTGTGTTAGTTCCGTCACAGATTAGTCATTGTTGACGGGAGAAAAAGTACTGAATGCAGGACTTTGGCTGGGTTCACATCTGTCCTGTGAACTCCAGCAGTCTGTTCCGGCAGAGGAACAGACTGCTGGAGTTCACCATATCCGTCATAGCCGTGCACCGCAGGATCTCCATTCACTGTAATGGGATCCGGTGGTAATCCGGCCGCTTTCCGACATATATGCCGACTTTCAGCCAGACAAAAATTGTCGTGTACACCAGATACAGTGACCGGATCAGCCTAATTTCACACTTCAGTAATTTGGTCAGTTATTTCCATCAGTTATTGTGAGCCAAAACCAGGTGCAGGTCAAAAACACAGAACAGGTGCAGATCTTTCCATTATACCTTATCTCTGAGTAGGCTTTCTCTTCATGTTTTGGCTCACAAAAGGGGGCCATTCACACGTTCGTAGAATGGGTCCGGATCCGTTCCGCAACGCTGCGGAACTAATCCGGACCCATTCATCCTCTATGGGTCCGGAAGCAGGGGAGGGCTGGCAGCCTTAGTCCTGGGGGGCAAATCAAGTCAAGTGGCCCATTTTTAGCCCCGCCATTATTAAAATCGCCTCCTACATATAATAGGCCGCTCCCGACAAACACTGTACAGCTGAAATTCGATAGTTGAGGCCTGTCTACACATCATATGGAGAGCGGAGGGTCTGTCCTGGCTGCACTGCCTGCTTCACATTATACAATAGACAGCCGGCTACAGCCAGGAAGCTCCTCTGCTCTCCTCCCTCCCCAGATCCTGCTCAAGGCCTTTGGTCCGTCCCCCCCACCATCTGTCACCCGCTCGAGGCCTGCTGCCCCCTTTGGCCATCCTCACCCAGCTCTGAATCCTCCTTCTGCAAATGGCAGGAGGAGGAGCCGGAGCATCTCCTCTCCTACATAGCGCCACATACCTCTTACAGCCAGTGATGTCACCTTTGTTGTAGACGTTCTCTTTCTTTATCTTCTCCATTCAGACCAGACCGCCATGATGATTTTTCAGCCATCTCCCGTCTCTGCAGACATTGACGAACAGACAGTAGTTTCCCACATTTCCATCATCTTCTGGACACGTTTTCCTGCCACCCCCAATACTATACTGCAGAAATAGTCCCCCTGGAAATACTACTACCACACAGATAGTGCCCCCAATACTGTGCCTGCTGTGCCCCCAATACTATACTGCAGAAACAGTACCCCTGGGAATACTACTACCACACAGATAGTGCCCCCTTCAACAATTACTGACACACAGTGCTCTAAAAAATAACTGCGCCTAGACACTAATAGTATAAAGATAATGTCCCCCAAAAATAATTGTGCTAAGCTGATACTATGCCAGGGTGCCCCCCAAAATAACAGTGCTCCCCAAAATCCCACCAATAGAAATAATTCTCTGCCAGAGCACACTTAGTAGTAATAATGCCCCTATAGTGCCCATACTAGTAATCATGTTCCTCATAGCCCCCAGTAGTAGTAAAGCATAATACCCCCTAGTAGTAATAATTCTCCCTATAATATGACAGTACATGAAATACCCCCGCTTAGTGCCCACAGTTGAGCTAATGTCCCCATAATGTATGCCAGTATAAAATGCCCCTATATAGTGCCCAGGTAAATGCCCTCATAGTGCTCCTCTCTACCTTCCCAATTGTGTCCCCCATAATATGCCAGGAAAAAATGCCCCTTTTTAGCACCCCCAGCAGATGCTCCTATAGTGCTTCTCTCCCGCATAATGTGCCAGTAAAAAATGCCCCTTCTTAGTGCCACCAGATGCCCCAATAGTGCTCCGCTCCCCCATAGTGCCCCCAAATAATGCCCCATAGTGCCGCTCTACCCTATAATGCCTCCCATAATGTGCCAGAAAAAAATGCCCCCTTAGTGCCACCAGATGCCATAGTGCCCCCCATAATGTGCCAATAAAAAAGGCCCCTTTAGAGCCCCCACTTCCCCATAGTGCCCCTCAAATAAAGCCCCTTTAGAGCCCCCAGAGTGCTCCTCTCCCCCATGGTGCCCCCCCATAATGTGCCAGTGAGAAATGCCCCCATAGTGCCCACTCAAAATGGGCAATAAATGCCCCCAGAATGCCACCCCCAAAAAAATGGGGCTGTAAGAAATGCCAGCTTCCCCCGCAAAGAAAAACAAAAAAAACACTAATACTTACCTCCATCAGCAGCGATGCTATGCAGGCCTCTTCCGGCCTGTGTCCCCCGCTGTGTGCTGCCCGGCTCAGACGGCGATACAGATGAATATGGAGATGAACAATATATGAACTCTATGAACTGCATCATTGAAGTTAATCAATACACATACATAGTAACATAGTAACATAGTACATAAGGCCAAAAAAAGACATCTGTCCATCCAGTTCGGCCTGTTAAGCCTCATGCACACGAACGTATATTGTTTCCGTGTCCGTTCCGTTTTTTTTGCGGATAGGATGCGGACCCATTTATTTCAATGGGTCCGCAAAAAACGCGGACAGCACACAATGTGCTGTCTGCATCAGTATGTCCGTTCCGTTGCTCCGCAAAAAAAAATTGTGCATGTCCTATTTTTTTTTAGTTTGCGGACAAGGATAGGCATTATTACATGGTTCCACAAAAAAACGGATCCGCAAAAGAATAAAACGGATCCGTCATCCGTTTTTTTTTGCGGATCCACAAAACACATACGGTCGTGTGCATGTAGCCTTATCCTGCAAGTTGATCCAGAGGAAGGCAAAAAAAAAAACCTGTAAGGTAGAAGCCAATTTTCCCCACTTTAGGGGAATAAAAAATTCCTTCCCAACTTCAATCAGGCAATCAGAATAACTCCCTGGATCAACGACCCCTCTCTAGTAGCTATAGCTAAGATATTTATCAAGGAGATAAAGGTTATAGATAGCAAAGCCATCAATTTGTAACTACACATGCGTGAGCTCTGCATGTGATAAGATTAAAAGGGACCAAGACCGATATATTTATTTTTATTTTTTATATTTTCTATATATCTAAGTTTAACCCCTTAGGGACCCATGACGTACCGGTGCGGCATGGATCCCGAGTCCTTAAGGACCCATGACGTACCGGTACGTCATGTACAGTTCCGATCACCGCCGCCCGGCGGGTGGTGATCGGAACCTGGTACCTGCTCAAATCATTGAGCAGGCACCTAGGCTAAATGCGCGGGGGGGTCCAGTGACCTCCCCGTGTCGGCGATCGCCGCAAACCGCAGGTCAATTCAGACATGCGGTTTACGGCTTTTTATGGTGCGGGCGGCGGCTGGCGGCGGTGCCATCGGGTCCCCATGGGGCTGTGGGGGGGACCCGATGGCATGGAAGGCAGCGCGATGTCTAAGGAAGGCATCGCACTGCCTTCCGGTGAAGAGCCTGTGAGATCCAGCCCCCTGGATCTCACAGGCCGGAAGCTGTATGAGTAATACACCGAGTATTACTCATACAGCCAATGCATTCCAATACAGAAGTATTGGAATGCATTGTAAAGAATTATACCCCCAAAAGTTCAAGTCCCAAAGTGGGACAAAAAATAAAGTGAAAATAAAAGTTGAAAAAATAAAGTTTTCCCCCCCAAAAATTTAGTTTCAAGTAAAAATAAACAAAAACGTCATTTTCCCCAAATAAAGTTTAAAAAAATAGGTAAAAAAATAGAGGGGAATTTTTTTTATACATATTAGGTATCGCCGCGTCTGTATCGACCGGCTCTATAAACATATTACATGAACTAACCCCTCAGATGAACACCATAAAAAATAAAAACTGTGCTAAATAAAAAAAAAATTGTCACCTTACATCACAAAAAGTACAACAGCAAGCGATCAAAAAGGCGTTTGCCCACAAAAATAGTACCAATCTAACCGTCACCTCATCCTGCAAAAAATGAGCCCCTACCTGAGACAATCGCCCAAAAAATAAAAAAACTATGGCTCAGAATATGGAGACACTAAAACATGATTTTTTTTTGTTTCAAAAATGATATTATTGTGTAAAACTTACATAAATAAAAAAAAAGTATACATATTAGGTATCGCCGCGTCCGTATCGACCAGCTCTATAAAAATATCACATGACCTAAACCCGTAAAAAATTTAAAATAAAAACTGTGCTAAATAAACCATTTTTTGTCACCTTACATCACAAAAAGTGTAATAGCAAGTGATCAAAAAGTCATATGCACCCCAAAATAGTGCCAATAAAACCATCATCTCATCCCACAAAAATCATACCCTACCCAAGGTAATCGCCCAAAAACTGAAAAAATTATGGCTCTCAGACTATGGAAACACTAAAACATGATTTTTTTTGCTTCAAAAAACAAATCATTGTGTAAAACTTACATAAATAAAAAATAAGTATACATATTAGGTATCGCCGCATCTGTGACAACCGGGTCTATAAAAATATCGCATGATCTAACCTGTCAGATGAATGTTGTAAATAACAAAAAATAAAAACGGTGCCAAAACAGCTATTTCTTGTTATCTTGCCTCACAAAAAGTGTCATATAGAGCAACCAAAAATCATATAAACCCTAAACTAGTACCAAGAATACTGCCACCCTATCCCGTAGTTTCTAAAATGGGGCCATTTTTTTGGAATTTCTACTCTAGGGGTGCATCAGGTGGGCTTCAAATGGGATATAGTGTAAAAAAAAACAGTCCAGCAAAATCTGCCTTCCAAAAACCGTATTGGCATTCCTTTCCTTCTGCACCCTGCCGTGTGCCCGTACAGCTGTTTACGACCACATATGGGGTGTTTATGTAAACTACAGAATCAGGGCCATAAATATTGAGTTTTGTTTGGCTGTTAACCCTTGCTTTGTAACTGGAAAAAAAATATTAAAATGGAAAATCTGCCAAAAAAATGAAATTTTGAAATTGTATCTCTATTTTCCATTAATTCTTGTGGAACACCTAAAGGGTTAACGATGTTTGTAAAATCAGTTTTGAATACCTTGAGGGGTGTAGTTTCTTAGATGGGGTCACTTTTATGGAGTTTCTTCTCTAGGGTTGCATCAGGGGGGCTTCAAATGGGACATGGTGTCAAAAAAAACAGTCCAGCAAAATCTGCCTTCCAAAAACCGTATGGCATTCCTTTTCTTCTGCGCCCTGCCGTGTGCCCGTACAGTAGTTTATGACCACATATGGGGTTTTTCTGTAAACTACAGAATCAGGGCCATAAATATTGAGTTTGGTTTGGCTGTTAACCCTTGCTTTGTAACTGGAAAAAAAATATTAAAATGGAAAATCTGCCCAAAAAGTGAAATTTTGAAATTGTATCTCTATTTTCCATTAATTCTTGTGGAACACCTAAAGGGTTAACGATGTTTGTAAAATCTGTTTTGAATACCTTGAGAGGTGTAGTTTCTTATATGGGGTCACTTTTATGGAGTTTCTACTCTAAGGGTGCATCAGGGGGCTTCAAATGGGACATGGTGTCAAACAAAAACAGTCCAGCAAAACCTGCCTTCCAAAAACTGTATGGCATTCCTTTCCTTCTGCGCCCTGCCGTGTGCCCGTACAGGGGTTTATGACAACATATGGGGTGTTTCTGTAAACTACAGAATCAGGGCCATAAATATTGAGTTTATTTATTATATTTGGTTTGGCTGTTAACCCTTGCTTTGTAACTGGAAAAAATATATTAAAATGGAAAATCTGCCAAAAAAGTGAAATTTTGAAATTGTATCTCTATTTTGCATTAATTCTTGTGGAACACCTAAAGGGTTAACAAAGTTTGTAAAATCTATTTTGAATACCTTGAGGGGTGTAGTTTTTATAATGGGATCATTTTTGGGTGGTTTCTATTATGTAAGCCTCGCAAAGTGACCTCAGACCTGAACTGGTCCCTAAAAATTGGGTTTTTGAAAATTTCAGAAAAATTTCAAGATTTGCTTCTAAACTTCTAAGCCTTGTAACATCCCCAAAAAATAAAATATCATTCCCAAAATGATCCAAACATGAAGTAGTCATATGGGGAATGTAAAGTAATAACTATTTTTGGAGGTATTACTATGTATTATAGAAGTAGAAAAATTGAAACTTGGAAATTTGCCATTTTTTACAAATTTTTGGTAAATTTGGTATTTTTTTTATAAATAAAAATGATTTTTTTTTACTTCCTTTTACCAGTGTCATGAAGTACAATATGTGACGAAAAAACAATCTCAGAATGGCCTGGATAAGTCAAAGAGTTTTAAAGTTATCACTGGTCAGATTTGCAAAAAATGGCCACGTCCGTAAGGTGAAATACAGGGAGTGCAGAATTATTAGGCAAGTTGTATTTTTGAGGATTAATTTTATTATTGAACAACAACCATGTTCTCAATGAACCCAAAAAACTCATTAATATCAAAGCTGAATATTTTTGGAAGTAGTTTTTAGTTTGTTTTTAGTTTTAGCTATTTTAGGGGGATATCTGTGTGTGCAGGTGACTATTACTGTGCATAATTATTAGGCAACTTAACAAAAAACAAATATATACCCATTTCAATTATTTATTTTTACTAGTGAAACCAATATAACATCTCAACATTCACAAATATACATTTCTGACATTCAAAAACAAAACAAAAACAAATCAGTGACCAATATAGCCACCTTTCTTTGCAAGGACACTCAAAAGCCTGCCATCCATGGATTCTGTCAGTGTTTTGATCTGTTCACCATCAACATTGCGTGCAGCAGCAACCACAGCCTCCCAGACACTGTTCAGAGAGGTGTACTGTTTTCCCTCCTTGTAAATCTCACATTTGATGATGGACCACAGGTTCTCAATGGGGTTCAGATCAGGTGAACAAGGAGGCCATGTCATTAGATTTTCTTCTTTTATACTCTTTCTTGCCAGCCACGCTGTGGAGTACTTGGACGCGTGTGATGGAGCATTGTCCTGCATGAAAATCATGTTTTTCTTGAAGGATGCAGACTTCTTCCTGTACCACTGCTTGAAGAAGGTGTCTTCCAGAAACTGGCAGTAGGACTGGGAGTTGAGCTTGACTCCATCCTCAACCCGAAAAGGCCCCACAAGCTCATCTTTGATGATACCAGCCCAAACCAGTATTCCACCTCCACCTTGCTGGCGTCTGAGTCGGACTGGAGCTCTCTGCCCTTTACCAATCCAGCCACGGGCCCATCCATCTGGCCCATCAAGACTCACTCTCATTTCATCAGTCCATAAAACCTTAGAAAAATCAGTCTTGAGATATTTCTTGGCCCAGTCTTGACGTTTCAGCTTGTGTGTCTTGTTCAGTGGTGGTCGTCTTTCAGCCTTTCTTACCTTGGCCATGTCTCTGAGTATTGCACACCTTGTGCTTTTGGGCACTCCAGTGATGTTGCAGCTCTGAAATATGGCCAAACCGGTGGCAAGTGGCATCTTGGCAGCTGCACGCTTGACTTTTCTCAGTTCATGGGCAGTTATTTTGCGCCTTGGTTTTTCCACACGCTTCTTGTGACCCTGTTGACTATTTTGAATGAAACGCTTGATTGTTCGATGATCACGCTTCAGAAGCTTTGCAATTTTAAGAGTGCTGCATCCCTCTGCAAGATATCTCACTATTTTTGACTTTTCTGAGCCTGTCAAGTCCTTCTTTTGACCCATTTTGCCAAAGGAAAGGAAGTTGCCTAATAATTATGCACACCTGATATAGGGTGTTGATGTCATTAGACCACACCCCTTCTCATTACAGAGATGCACATCACCTAATATGCTTAATTGGTAGTAGGCTTTCGAGCCTATACAGCTTGGAGTAAGACAACATGCATAAAGAGGATGATGTGGTCAAAATACTCATTTGCCTAATAATTCTGCACGCAGTGTAGGGCCGAGTCCTTAAGGGGTTAATTTATTGGGGAACATATTCCTTATGAGATCTCAACACATTGTTTTTATTGTTTTTTATTTATTTGTTATAGGGGGTTTATGTTTTTTAAATAATAAATGTGATGTCTTGCTGTGAGCTAGCCAATTGTATATTTTCTTAAAACAGTAGTTCTTTGAAGTAAATTATGCCTCATAATAAATTTGGTGCATTTTTGGCTATCCCGAAAGTCTCTAAATATAGTCAAAGCCTGTAAGGAGCCACATTTTTTACTTTGGTGAAAGAAGCTCCAAGGGTTCAGCTGCAGTAACCACAACACAGTGTACGGAGCCGTGGTAAACCAATGCATGGATCTGGCCCACATATGCTTCAACAAACAGCTGATGTGGGGGAAGGGGATGCCAGAAATTTAATATATCATCAATATAAAGGTTTTCCAGAACATGTATGTTAATTATCAGTCCTTGGATAGTTTATCAATATCTGATCAGCATGGGTTGACTCCTTCCACCACTGCAGATTAGCTGCTTTCCAGTTTCCAGGAAATAAGCACTGGAACTATGCAGCTCCATCCACTGTGTAGTGGATGAAGCTGCTTAACACAGTAATGCTCCTATTCACTTGAGTTTTATATTGATGGCCTATGGCCATACTCACCATACCAACTCATGACACGTGAGCTCCTTCATGAGCTACGTGCTGTCAACTTTGAAAATTGGAAGTGGTCATAGTAATGTGACTTGACTGTGTATGCGTAAGGCATATATAGTTGCAAGAAAAGTATGTTAACCCTTTGGAATGATATGGATTTCTGCACAAATTGGTCATAAAATGTGATCTGATCTTGATTTAAGTCACAACAATAGACAATCACAGTCTGCTTAAACTAACACACAAACACAAAGAATTAAATGTTACCATGTTTTTATTGAACACACCATGTAAACATTCACAGTGCAGGTGGAAAAAGTATGTGAACCCTTGGATTTAATAACTGGTTGAACCTCCTTTGGCAGCAATAACTTCAACCAAACATTCCTCTTTACAGAACTATTTCAGTTCAGCAATATTCTTGGGATGTCTGGTTTGAATCGCTTTCTTGAGGTCATGCCACAGCATCTCAATCGGGTTGAGGTCAGGACTCTGACTGGGCCACTCCAGAAGGCGTATTTCTTCTGTTTAAGCCATTCTGTTGTTGATTTACTTCTATGCTTTGGGTCGTTGTCCTGTTGCAACATCCATCTTCTGTTGAGCTTCAGCTGGTGGACAGATGGCCTTAAGTTCTCCTGATAAACTTGGGAATTTATTTTTCCTTCGATGATAGCAATCCGTCCAGGCCCTGACGCAGCAAAGCAGCCCCAAACCATGATGCCCCCACCACCATACTTCACAGTTGGGATGAGGTTTTGATGTTGGTGTGCTGTGCCTCTTTTTCTCCACACATAGTGTTGTGTCTTTCTTCCAAACAACTCAACTTTGGTTTTATCTGTCCACAGAATATTTTGCCAGTACTGCTGTGGAACATCCAGGTGCTCTTGTACAAACTGTAAACGTGCAGCAATGTTTTTTTTGGACAGTAGTGGCTTCCTCTGTGGTATCCTCCCATGAAATCCCTTCTTGTTTAGTGTTTTACGTATCGTAGATTCGCTAACAGGGATGTTAGCATATGCCAGAGACTTTTGTAAGTCTTAAGCTGATTCTCTAGGATTTTTCTTCACCTCATTGAGCAGTCTGCGCTGTGCTCTTGCAGTCATTTTTACAGGACGGCCACTCCTAGGGAGAGTAGCAGCAGTGCTAAACTTTCTCCATTTATAGACAATTTGTCTTACCATGGACTGATGAACAGCAAGGCTTTTGAAGATACTTTTATAACCCTTTCCAGCTTTATGCAAGTCAACAATTCTTAATCGTAGGTCTTCTGGGAGCTCTTTTGTGCGAGGCATCATTCACATCAGGCAATGCTTCTTGTGAAAAGCAAACCTAGAACTGGTGTGTGTTTTTTATAGGGCAGGGCAGCTGTAATCAACACCTCCAATCTCATCTCATTGATTGGACTCCAGTTGGCTGACACCTCACTCCAATTAGCTCTTGGAGATGTCATTAGTCTAGGGGTTCACATACTTTTTCCACCTGCACTGTGAATGTTTACATGGTGTGTTAAAAAAAACATGGTAACATTTAATTCTTTCTGTGTTATTAGTTTAAGCAGACTGTGATTGTCTATTGTTGTGACTTAGATGAAGATCAGATCACATTTTATGATCAATTTGTGCAGAAATCCATATCATTCCAAAGGGTTCACATACTTTTTCTTGCAACTGTGCATATTAGGTCTTCAAAGCTAAGTTGTTATTCACACCTCAATTCCACTACATTCATTACTGATGTTTAAAAATTTTTTGTAAGTTATGTAATATATTTTTAAGTAACGGACATCTATATATATTTTTATGCAGGACTAATGTTTGTATAACTGGATGGTACTGAACTGTGTGCACCGTCTTAAGCTACCAGAGATCTCAGATTTATATCAAATAGCCCATTATCCTTTCCTGTTTAATCAGTAATTATCTTTGTCAAGCAAACTAAACCCATGATTTATCTTCAAACATTCGGGAGGACATTAATTTTCATAGAAGTTGATGGAAAATTACACTGAAATTATTACCTGTTTTAAAAAGGTGATCTGTTTTTGATGATGTTATTATGTCTGATAAAGTTATTTAACATTTATAACATCAAAGTACCCACTCATTAGTGTATTACTAGTGTTGATCAAGCACCAAAGTGCTCGGGTGCTGTAGAACACCTTGGGATGCTCGGGTGCTCCACCGAGCACCCGAGCACAATGGAAGTCAATGGGAGAACCCGAGCATTAAACCAGGCACCCCCTGCTCTGAAGGGGGGAGGGTGTCTGGTTCATAGAAAGAAACACGAAATGGTTCGGGAATAGCATAGGGAGGATGTCTGGATGCATCTTGGACTCCCATATCACTGCTGGGAACGATGTTGTCCGAGTAGTACGCCAATTATACAGACTGACAATAATACGCACAAAACCAAAGATAAAATCGATTTTAGAGGAAAATTGTTAGGAAACATTCTTTCCTGTATACAAAGTGCAAGTGCTGCCAAAAATTACAAGGAAGAGGCACTCCAATACAACCTGTATATCACATAAAGGAGGGCATCATACACACCCTTGAAAAATTATGATAGATGGCCTGCTGGTGACCCTCAATAACATTAGGAGCAAGGGCCTGCTGGTAACCCTCTAAAACATTAGGTGCGAGGGCCTGCTGCTGATCTGACCATCTAAAACATTAGGGGTGAGGGCCTGCTGCTGAGCTGACTATTGAAAAAACTATGGTTGAGGGTCTACTGGTGAGCTGACTCTATAAAACATTAGAGGTGAGGGCCTGCTGCTGATCTGACCATGGAAAAAATTATGGGCGAGGTCCTGCTGCTGAGCTGACCTTTAAAAAAAATTATGGTTAAGGGCCTGCTGCTGAGCTAACCCTGTAAAACATTAGGGGTGAGGGTCTGCTGCTGAGCTGACCATCTAAAATATTAGGGGTGAGGGTCAGCTGTTGAGCTGAACATCTAAAACATTAGGAGTGAGGGTCTGCTGCTGAGCTGACTCTCTAAAACATTAGGGGCGAGTGCCTGCTGCTGATCTAACCTTCGAAAAAATTATAGGCGAGGGCCTGCTGCTGAGCTGACCTACTAAAACTTCATGGGCGAGGGCCTGCTGCCAAGCTGACCATCTAAAACATTATGGGCGAAGACCTGCTGCTGAGCTGACCATCTAAAACATTATGGGCAAGGGCCTGCTGCTGAGCTGACTATCTAAAACATTAGGGGTGAAGGCCTGCTGCTGAGCTGACTATCTAAAACATTAGGGGTGAGGGTCTGCTGCTGAGCTGACTCTCTGAAACATTAAGGGCGAGTGCCTGCTGCTGAGCTGACCATCGAAAAAATTATGGTTGAGGGCATGCTGCTGAGCAGACCGACGATAAAATTATGTTTCAGGGTCTGCTGGTGAGCCGACTCTCTAAAACATTAGGGGCGAGGGCCTGCTGCTGATCTGACCATGGAAAAAATTATGGGTGAAAGCCTGCTGCTGAGCTGACCATTGAAAAAATTATGGTTGAGGGACTGCTGCTGAGCTGACCCTCTAAAACATTAGGAGCTAGGGCAGCCTAATAAGCATGTTGATATGATGGAGGAGGAGGACGAGAAAAGGAAGATTGAACCATATAACCTTTTTTGTGGTGGAAGGGGTGCATGGTAATACAGTGTATTCAATACACCATAAAAGCAACATTTAAAGTGCCTTTATGTTCATCCGCTTTCCTCTGGTGGAGTAGAGAAGTCGGGGCAATCCAGGCCTTGTTCATTTTGATAAGAGTCAAGAGCATTTTCATTTGACAGGCGGATGCACTTATCAGTTATTATGCCCCCAGCAGCACTAAATACCCGCTCTGACAAAACGCTGGCGGCAGGGCAGGCCAGCACCTCCAAGGCATAGAGCGACAGTTTATGCCACGTGTCCAGCTTGAACACTTAGTAGTTGTAAGTCAGAGAGGGATCATTGAGGACGCAGACACTGTCTGCTACATACTCCGTGACCATCTTTCAAAATTTTTCCCTCCTTGTGACAGTAAGCCGCGCATCATGGTGAAGGTGCTGGCGGGGTGTCATGAAACTGTCCCAGGCCTTGGAGAGTGTTGTCCTGCCTGTGTTGGAACTGCTGTGTGTGTTCCCCTCCTCGGTTTCCAAAGGAACTACGTACTCTACCGCCAGCGTTGTCAGCTGAAAATTTTTTGAACAATTTTTCCACAAGGACCTTCTGGTATTGCACCATTTTGCTCATCCTCTCCACCATAGGAATGAGAGATGAGAAGTTCTCTTTGTATCGGGGCTCGAGAAGAGTGAACAACCAGTAATCGGTGTTGGCCAAAATGCTTACAACGTGAGGGTCACGGGAAAGGCAGCATAACATAAAGTCAGCCATGTGTGCCAGAGTCCCAACAGACAAGACTTCGCTGTCCTCATCAGGAGGATGACTCTCAATCTCTTCATCCTCTTCCTCCTCTTCTGCCCATCCACGCTGAACAGATGGAATAAACCTGCTATGGGTACTACCCTCTGTAGCGAAGGCAACCGTCTCCTGCTCCTCCTCCTCCTCATCAACATCCAATTCGCGCTGAGAAGACGAAATGAGGGTGGTCTGGCTATCACTCTGTGTACTGTCTTCCCCCATTTCCACCTATTCCATATGCAAAGCGTCCGCCTTTATTGTGAGCAGCGAGTGTTTCAGTAGACACAGAAGTGGGATGGTTACGCTGATAATAGCGGCATCGGCGCTCACCATCTGTGTTGATTCCTCAAAGTTGCATAAATCCTGACAGAGGTCAGACATCCATGCCCACTCGTCGCTTGTGATGAGCGGAAGCTGACTGGAAATGCAACAACCATGTTGCAGCTGGTATTCCACTACTGCCCTCTGCTGCTAACAAAGCCTGACCCACATGTGGAATGTGGAGTTCCAGCGCATGCTCCCATTGCACAACAGTCGGTGAGCTGGGAAATGCAAGCGCTGCTGCAGTGTTGCCAGACCGACGGCAGCTGTAGATGACTTTCGGAAATAGGCACACACGTGGCGCACCTTCACCAATAGCTCAGGAAAATTGGGGTAGGTTTTGAGAGACCGCTGAACCACTAAGTTTAACACATGGGCTAGGCATGGTATGGGTGTGAGCTTGCTGAGCTCGAAAGCCACCACCAAGTTACGGCCATTATCAGACACAACCGTGCCTGGTTGTAGTTTGAGTGGCGAGAGCCACAGCTCAGTCTGGTCCCTTATACCCTGCCACAGCTCTGTGGCAGTGTGCTGTTTGTCACCTAAGCAAATAAGTTACAGCACGGCCTGTTGCCGCTTCCCCACTGCAGTGCTACACTTTTCCAGCTACTGACTGATGGCTGACTGGTGCTGCAAGATGAGAAGGGAGGGTTGCAGCCACTAATGTAGGTAGTGGCGTTAATCCTGATGGAAGTAGGGCCCGCAATCCTTGGCGTTGGTAGCATCTGTGCTATCCCAGGGTACCACTCGCTCCCGGCCTCAACAACGTTCACCCAGTGTGCTGTCAGGGAAATGTAGCGTCCCTGGCCACAAGCACTTGTCCATGTGTCAGTCGTGGACCTTCCCAATAACTGAATTGGTCATGGCACGGGTGATGTTACGGGACACATGCTGGTGTAAGGTGATGACGGCACACCCGGCAAAATAGTGGCGGCTGGGGACTGAGTAACGAGGGATGGCCACTGCCATCAGGCTGCGGAAAGCCTCAGTGTCCACAAGTCTAAATGGCAACATTTTCAGGGCCAGCAATTTGGAAAGGTTCGCATTTAGTGCTATGGCCTGTGGGTGGGTATTTGCGCTTTCATTCCAAGGCCTGGGGTATGGACATTTGTATGCTGCGCTGGGACATAGAAGTGGATGTGCTAGTTGATGGTGCTTGCAAAGGTCTAGGGGAAGGGCAGGAGGCATCCTGGCCTGCGTCTTGGACAGGGGATTGGCCAGCACGTAACATGGAAGAGGAGGCAGTGGTGTGACCCACAGACACTGATTGTGGACCCAGGCGTTCAGCCCACCTATTAGGGTGATTTGATGCCATCATGCTGGTGGTGGTGAGGTTGCTATTGTTCACGCCCTTGCTTATTTTGGTACGGCACAGGTTGCAAATAACAATTCTTTTATTGTCCACACTTTTCTCAAAAAAGCGCCAGACTGCGGAACATCTACCCCTTGTCAAGGCCCCGGGGGAACGGTTGCGGGCCTGTTTGGTGCGGCCCGCCTTCTCCCTTTTGCCACCCCACTGCCTCTTCCAGCCTGTTGCAGTGCTCTGGATCCCTCCCCCTCTCTACTGCTGTCTTAGCTCGGCTTGCCACCTTCCCAGGTTGGGTCAGTCATTTCATCGTCTACAACCTCCTCTCCCACTTCCTCACTCTGGTCATCCTCCTGACTTGTTGACCTAACAATTACCTCACTTATTGACAACTGTGTCTCATCCTCAACATCAACCTTTGACTGTTGTTTCAGTAATCTGGTAATTGCCGTTGACTTATAGGCAACTGTGTCTCATCATCATCATCCACCTCGTGAAACACTAATTGCCGATCCCCACCGTCATCCTTTTCTGACTGTGGATGCTCAAGGGTTTGGGAATCAGGTAACAAGATCTTTTCATCTTCAAGCGGGCATGGTGAGAGGTCCAAATAAAGGAATGGCGATGAAAAGAGCTCCTCGGAATATCCAAGTGTGGGATCACTTGTTTGCCAAGACTCTCCATGGTGGGAGGAAGGAGGATCAGGGTGAGGATTCTGTTGACCAGACTCTTGGCTACTGAGACTGGACTTTGTGGAAGACAGGGTGGTGCTTAACCGACTGGAAGCATTATCTGCTGCAATCCAACCGACCACATGGTCGCACTGGTGTGACTTTGAGAGTGGTGTCCTGCGCCTCCCTGCAAACTGGAACATGAAGCTAGGTATCGTGGATAAGCATGTTTCGGCCTCTGCGTGCATCATCAGCAGCACAGCCACTTCCCCGTCCCTTACTGCTCGCCTTCCGCATATTAAATGGTATATATGCTTGCAAGTTTTTCGCACGTACAGTAGCGCAGGTTTTGTAAGTATATGCGCAAATAAATTAGACTGAATGTCATTGAAATTTAGGATGGGCAAACGTTATACAGGAGATGTAGCACAGGTAATGTCGCTGCCACCAGCAGCGAGAAAATTACTCTGAATGTCACTGATATTTCAAATGCGCTAACGTTATACAGGAGATGTAGTGCAGGTAATGTCACTACCACCAGCAGCGACAAAATTACACTGAATGTCACTGATATTTCGGATGCGCTAATGTTATACAGGAGATGTAGCGCAGGTAATGTTGCTGTCACCAGCAGTGAAAAAATTACACTGAATGTCACAGATATTTCAGATGCGCTAACATTATACTGGAGATGTAGCGCAGGTAATTTCGCTGCCACCAGCGGCGAAAAAATTACACTTAATGTCACAGATAATTCGGATGCTCTAACGTTATACTGGAGATGTAGTGTATGTAATGTTGCGGCGGTAATGCAGTGGCCGAACAATTGCACGCAATTTAGCGCAGGTTGCGTTAAAAATATATATTGCTGCCAGATACAACAATAGTCCTTAAAAGGACTTTTGGGTCTCTACAATTGCACACAATTTAGCAAAGGTTGCGCTAAAAATATATATTGCTGCCAGACACAACAATAGTCCTTAAAAGGACTTTTGGGTCTCTAACACCAACCCTGCCTAACAATAAAATAAAATTCAATTGAATCAATTCCCTACTGTCACGAGGGTGTCAAGAGCCACGCCTGACTCCTTTATACCCGGGGTCAGGAAGTTGCAGCGGGTGGCTGCGTGCTCTATGTCTAAAAACAGTGCTGTTTATTAATGGTAGCTTTCTGGGTTTGCCTTGCAATCCTTTTTGGCTCACTCAGGGATCCGTAGCTTCTCCTCCTCAGCTGTTTCTTGTCCAGCAATCCCAACCTCCTTATATTCCCATCTCTCACTTCTCTGGTTGCCAGATATAGAGCTTCCTGCCTGGACTTCTATACTGACCCACTGGAGCTGTGTAGCCGTGTTCCCTTGTTGTTGTTCCAGAACATTACCCTCTGGATCCCTGTTGGGCCTTGGTGGTCTGCTGTTGTCGCCCACATGGGATTATATGTTTGTCTGTATTGTCTGTCCTCTCCTTGGTATTTTCCTCTTAGTGTCAGTGGTGCGGACTAGTGATCCCACCGCACCGTTCACTACATAGGGCTCATCTTAGGGAAAGCCAGGGTTTAGGCACGTGATCGGCGTACTGGTGAGGAACCCGTCTAGGGACGTCAGGGCAGTCAGGTGCCAGCCGCAAGGTGAGTCAGGGGTCACCATCTTTCCCTCTCCCTTGGACAGGGCCTTCCCATTTCCCTCCCTTTGCGTGACGCCGGTCATTACATTATATCTGGCCCTTATTTTGTGTAGATAAAAAATAAAAATTAAAATAATTTCTTTCTACCTACTTAGAATCCAGTATGGATCCAATTGCTGCTTTGTCAAAGCAACTTCAAGGCCTGTCTTGGGAGGTGGCGGGATTGAAGGCGTCGGTCCTCCAGCAACAGCAGCAATTGCAACAGACCGCAAGCCCAGCGGTTGCTACAGGTAACCAGGTTGTTGCGGAACCCAAGGTTGCTCTTCCTGACAGATTTTCTGGGGGAAGGGACAAATTTGTGACGTTCCGTGAGGCCTATAAATTATATTTTAAGCTGCGCCCTTACTCCTCTGGTAATGAAGAACAGCGGGTGGGGGTTGTTATTTCCCTGCTGCAGGGGGACCCACAATCCTGGGCGTTCTCTTTACCCACTGATTCCCAGGCTCTCCGGTCAGTGGATGTATTTTTTGGGGCCTTGGGTCGCACTGGCTGAATCAAAATTATGGAAACTCCTACAGGGAGAGCGGTCAGTAGAGGAGTATTGATCAGAGTTCCGTAGGTGGGCTACGGATACCCAGTGGAACGACCCGGCTCTCAGGAGTCAGTTCTGCTCTGGGTTATTCGAAAGGATTAAGGATGTGCTTGCGCTGTATGAGACTCCCTTTTCCCTTGATGCGGTGATGTCCCTTTCTATCAGAATAGATAGACGTCTTAGGGACAGATTGAAAAATCCGGAGCAATTGGTAACCCCTCCCAAGCAGCAGTTAGTCTGTACGGACTTAGACGAGCCTATGCAGCTAGGAAGAACTACTCGTCAGGTCCGTCCTCCTGAGGCTCGCCGTAGGCGTGGGGTTTGTTTTTTCTGTGGAGAGAGGGGTCATTTTATTAATGTCTCTCCTTCCTTCCTCAAAAACAAAAGACCGCCGGAAAACTACTAACCCCAGGCTGTGTGGAGGATGTCAGCCGGGGGGTATACGTTTCCTCCATATGAACATCGCAATTTGTGTTGCCAGCGGTTGTTGTTTTTGGTGTTAAGACGGAGACTATTTCTTTTTTTCTAGACAGTGGAGCAGGAGTAAATTTGATAGATGCCCATTTTGCCCACACTATGGGTTTGTCTCTCTGTACGCTACAGAGACCTATTCCCATATTCGCTATTGATTGTGCTCCTCTGTCTCAGAGAAACCTCACTCACATTGTCCATAACTTACACCTTCGGGTAGGGGACCACCATAACGAGTTGCTTTCATGTTATGTTCTGGAGGGGCTTCCCACTCCGGTAGTGCTGGGTCATCCCTGGTTGGTAGCGCACAATCCAGTGGTGGATTGGCAGGCCAGGGAGATATTGGAGTGGAGTGAGCAGTGCAGAGAAAATTGCTTAAATAGCAATTGCTTAGTCGCCTCCATAGCTACCCTACCTACATTTGTTTCGGACTTTGAGGAAGTTTTTTCTGAAAAGGGTTGTCAGAAGTTACCACCTCACCGTCCTTATGATTGCCCGGTTAACCTGATTCCCGGTGCAAAATTACCCAAGACCAGGTTATATAATCTTTCAGGTACAGAGAGACAAGCTATGAAAGATTATATCTCCGAGAGCTTGGCTAAGGGACACATCAGACCCTCTTCTTCACCCGTGGCTGCAGGGTTTTTCTTCATTAAAAAGAAAGATGGGGGCCTGCGTCCTTGCCTAGATTTTCGCGAATTAAACCGGATAACCATCCGAGACCCATACCCTCTTCCTCTCATTCCTGACCTGTTTAATCAGATTGCGGGTGCTAGGTGGTTCTCCAAACTTGATCTTAGGGGGGCCTACAATCTGATTCGTATCAAGGAAGGGGATGAGTGGAAGACAGCTTTTAACACCCCTGAGGGGCATTATAAAAATCTAGTCATGCCCTTCGGTCTGACCAATGCTCCTGCTGTCTTCCAACATTTCGTTAATGACATTTTTAGTCATCTTATCAGCAGGTTTGTGGTAATATACCTAGATGATATTTTAATTTATTCGTCGGATCTGAAAACACATGAGGTGCATGTCAGACAGGTACTGCAGGTCCTACAGACGAATAAATTATATGCTAAAATTGAAAAGTGTGTTTTCGCCGTTCAGGAAATACAGTTCCTAGGTTATTTATTATCTGCTTCAGGTTTCCGTATGGATCCTAGGAAGGTCCAGGCAATTTTAGATTGGGATCTTCCTGAGAACCTCAAAGCACTGCAACGGTTCTTGGGCTTCGCAAATTTCTATAGAAAATTCATTAAAAATTATTCGGTGATTGTAAAACCCCTTACTGACATGACTAGGAAGGGGACTGATTTTTCTAAATGGTCTGACGCCGCTAAAATTGCTTTTTCCTCTCTAAAAGAGAGGTTTACCTCGGCACCTGTACTAATCCAACCTGATGTCTCCCAGCCTTTTATTGTTGAAGTAGATGCGTCAGAGGTGGGAGTGGGGGCTGTGCTGTCTCAGGGTCCGTCTCCTGGCAAATGGCGTCCTTGTGCGTTCTTTTCTAAAAAAAACTATCTGCAGCAGAGAAGAACTATGATATTGGCAATAGGGAACTATTAGCTATTAAACTAGCATTTGAAGAATGGCATCACTTTTTAGAAGGGGCAATCCACCCCGTCACTGTGATTACGGACCACAAAAACCTTCTGTACCTCGAATCAGCTAAGCGTCTCACCCCTAGACAAGCTAGGTGGTCGCTATTTTTTACCAGGTTTAACTTTGTTATTACCTATCGTCCTGGGGCAAAAAATACCAAGGCAGATGCACTATCTCGTTGTTTCCCTGGAGGGGGTAATGTGAGTGATCCGGTACCCATTCTACAAAGAGGAGTGGTTGTCTCTGCGGTACACTCTGTTCTGGAGGGGAAGGTGTTAGAGGCCCAGGGGGACGCCCCGGTCTCTTGCCCCTCAGAGAAATTGTTTGTACCGTTAAACCTGCGTCTCGAATTATTAAAGGAACATCATAATTCGGCACTTGCTGGGCACCCGGGTAGTATAGCAACCTTGGAGCTATTGTCTCGTCGTTTTTGGTGGCCAAGGCTGCGTCAGGATGTAATGGATTTTGTGTCTTCCTGTTCTCCTTGTGCGCGCGAAAGTCTCTCATACACGTCCTGCAGGGTCTTTATTGCCACTTGTCATTCCCAATAGGTCATGGACACATCTGTCAATGGATTTTATCACTGACTTACCTTTGTCTGCGGGTAAAACAGTTATCTTGGTAGTAGTGGACAGGTTTAGCAAAATGGCACACTTCATTGCGTTACCCGCACTACCTAATGCTAAGACTCTTGCTCAGGTATTCGTCAGTGAAATTGTGAAGCTTCACGGGGTCCCTTCCGATGTTGTTTCGGATCGGAGAACCCAGTTTATTTCTAAATTTTGGAAAGCTTTTTGTTCCCGTTTGGGGGTACACTTGTCCTTTTTCTCAGCTTTCCATCCTCAGTTGAATGGACAGACTGAGCGTACCAACCAAAACCTTGAGACATATCTAAGATGTTTTGTGTCTGAAAACCAAGAGGTGTGGTCATCATATTTACCGTTAGCCGAGTTTGCCATAAATAATCGCCGTCAGGAATCTACTGGCAAGTCACCATTTCTTGGTGCATATGGTTTTCATCCCAAATTCTGTACTTTCAAAGAGGGGGGGGGGTCTTCTGGGGTTCCCGAAGAGGAACGGTTTTCGTCATCTCTTTCTTCTGTATGGCAGAAAGTGCAAGCTAATTTGAAAAATATGGGAGGTAAATATAAATGCATGGCTGATAAGAGACGGTCGCCAGGTCCGGACCTAGAAGTGAATGACTATGTGTGGTTGTCTACTAGGAATATTAAATTAAAGGTTCCCTCTTGGAAACTGGGTCCTAGGTTCATTGGCGAGCTACCTCAGACTTTTAAAATCCATAACATCTTCCATAAGTCGTTACTCAAGAAGTATGTTCCACCTCTAGAACCGTCACCGCTGCCACCTCCTCCTGTTGTTGTGGATGGTAATCTAGAGTTTCAAATATCCAAAATTGTTGATTCTCGTCGGGTCCGCCGCTCTCTTCAATATCTGGTGCATTGGAGGGGTTATGGTCCCGAGGAAAGAATGTGGGTTCCAGCGTCTGAGGTAAACTCCGACAGGTTAGTTCGGGCTTTTCATGCCTCTCATCCTGAGAGACCTAGTCCTGAGTGTCCGGAGGCCCCTCGTAGAGAGGGGGGTACTGTCACGAGGGTGTCAAGAGCCACGCCTGACTCCGTTATACCCGGGGTCAGGAAGTCGCAGCGGGTGGCTGCGCGCTCTATGTCTAAAAACAGTGCTGTTTATTAATGGTAGCTTTCTGGGTTTGCCTTGCAATCCTTTTTGGCTCACTCAGGGATCCGTAGCTTCTCCTCCTCAGCTGTTTCTTGTCCAGCAATCCCAACCTCCTTATATTCCCATCTCTCATTTCTCTGTTTGCCAGATATAGAGCTTCCTGCCTGGACTTCTATACTGACCCACTGGAGCTGTGTAGCCGTGTTCCCTGGTTGTTGTTCCAGAACATTACCCTCCGGATCCCTGTTGGGCCTTGGTGGTCTGCTGTTGTCACCCACCTGAGATTATATGTTTGTCTGTATTGTCTGTCCTCTCCTTGGTATTTTCCTCTTAGTGTCAGTTGTGCGGACTAGTGATCTTACCGCCCCGTTCACTACATAGGGCTCATCTTAGGGAAAGCCAGGGTTTAGGCACGTGATCGGCGTACGGGTGAGGAACCAGTCTAGGGATGTCAGGGCAGTCAGGTGCCAGCCGCAAGGTGAGTCAGGGGTCACCATCTTTCCCTCTCCCTTGGACAGGGCCTTCCCATTTCCCTCCCTTTGCGTGACGCCGGTCATTACACCTACACTATCTGTCCCTTCTACAGCACAACTTTCCCTGTCTAACACTGAGCCGAACCACATGTCATTGGGTGCTTTATAACACCCAATGACGTGTTTCGGCCAGCCAATCACTGTAATGCCAGTAATAGTGTTGAGCGACCACCAAAGTACTTGTGTGCTCTGGCCAAACACATCGGTATGCTCGTGTGTTCTACCGAGCACCCGAGCACAATGGAAGTCAATGGGAGAACCCCAGGCACCCCCTGTTTGGAAGAGAAGAGTGTGTCTGGTTCATAAAAAAAGGTTAGAAATTGATGGAACCAGACTGAAAGAGTATTCCAAGCACCTGTCTGCCCACATAGATGTCGAGAAGCAGAAAAGTCTTGCCATTAAAGTGGTCTCAGAAAATCTTCCTGTTTACCCGGACTCAAAGGAAAGGACAGAGATCCACTGCCTGTGCTCATACCGATTTCAGCCAAGCCTCTACTCACCAAGGCAAGCACAGAGGACCGGATTGTGTGGACAGGTTGGTTCTGCAGGATGCACAAAGAGGACAATCTATTGGAGGTGTTACCTAATATATTTACTTGCCTCCCACTCTTCCTGAATAACGGATCCGAGGCGCTTATGGCTATCGTAGGGACGTGGTTCCAAAGAAACTTTGACTGTTGTTTCAGTAATCTGGTGATCAGTTCTCAGGACATTACCTGGCTAGCAGCGATGTGGACCGGGTATGATGTGTCTGGATCAGTGTCGGCCACAGAGCTTGTTTTCTCTGTGCCCGTTGAACCTCACATGGACATTTCTTATGCCATCCACGCAGAGGACTTCAAGACTTTATGGAATTATATTCATAAATCAAAGAACGAGGTCATGTTGGAGGAAGTAGACAATTTATTCCTATGTCTTTACTCGCATTTCTTCAGACACTTTAGAATCCACTTATCAGCAACCCAGCTCGTCACAGAATAAGTTGGAGTCGGCTTTTTTGCTGGACTGTTCTCCAGTTATCAGCCATAACCCCATACATTTCTTGATCCGTATGCATTACCCTCGTGGTTAAACCGACACTGGTCGTCAATCCATTCTTGCTGATGAAGTGTGGGATCCTCACCTGTCTCGCACTCCGGTGTGACCAAAAAGGGTCAGGACAAGTTACGCGTGTCTCCACTGATACACCACATCCGGGCTAGTGGCAGGCCTGACTTGTCTCCGGTACCTCTTGCGGATTCCACTTTGGTGTCGATATCTACGCACTCACATACTCTCCCCGAGCCTGTCGTCCGTCCGCGTGTACGCTTGGGAACGGGTTCGCAAGGGGATGCGTGGTCGCGTGTATGCGCTTCTTATGCGCCTCGCCGACCTGGCCTCAAATTCAGTGTAGATTAGGGGGGCTGACATTGGGTTAATTGCCAATGACCGGCCACGGCTGTGTACACAGGTGTAGGGAAGTTCATGACCTATGGGGAGTGGACACTTGGCACCCTGGGATTTGTTAGCAAGCACATAGAAGGTGATCTTCCAGTCGGTCACTGCCCACTGTTATCCTTCCCTTTCCACATACAGGTCATACTACTTGTGCTAGTGACTGAAGGTTGTCTGGACTCCATCCTTTCCAGTGGGACCCAGGATCAGGAATTCCTCGTGATGCATCCTTTCGTCTGGCAAGTGTGCACAGCGATTTAAAGCACGGATTGGGATTTCCCCTGGCTTCTATTCGTTTTGGTATTTCTGTTATTTGTTACCAGTGAAGTTTGCCTGGACTTTGTTTACTTTCTTTTGAATAAAACCCCTTGCTTCATCTACATTGGTCTGTTTCCTTGGTGCCTTGCATTACATGAAGCACTTTGATTTTCCAGTTTGTCTTTTAAATCTTGTAGCTTTGCCCATTCTGTGTTGTATTTTGTGTGTGTTAATATCCTGTTTGTTAAATAAACATCGTTTTTTTCTCCCCCATTCAAAAAAATATATATAATAATTTGTCTGTGATTTGATAGCCCAAAGCAGGAGTGGGTACAAAACACAGAAGACATGCAACTATTCTGTTCACATATCATGTCTGTTTTGGATCCACTCCTGTTTTGTTTTTTTGGGCATTAGCAATACTGATGGATTATTGACCAAATGATGACCATGTGAAGGCGGATTCTCAAAAGACAGGGTCCGTTTTTTGGGTGTTGTTCTTATGACGGATCAGACGAAGGGCAAAAGAATCTGTGATGTCAATACAAACTTACTCCTGACACCCTCTCCACTCTGTCATGGGGGCACTACTTGAGACATTGACCTGTAAGGCTGAGATCATACTAGAGTTATTTGGTCAGTTTTGGCCCCGTGACTGCCCAAATAAGTGAAGTGTGCAGTGATTCTAAGTGCGACGCCTGTCCTCTGTATGTCATACGGACTCACAGTATTATTTCTCTACCACAGCAGACTCCCTATGTGTGTTACTACAAGGCACAGTGTTCTACACCACTATAAAGGCTCTCAGCAGCCAGGAAATAGCAGCTTTTTAACGTAATTCTCTGCGAATGTATTCAGATCAAACCAGATTTTTTCCCAAAAATTTGGCGAACTGGCTAATCGAATCTTTAAAAAATTTGCTTATCTCTACCTGTAACCTCTCTGTAACTTGCCAGAATCAGTAAAGCCACACACATTGGCCCATATTTACTAAAACTCTCTAATTTGTAGACAGAGTAAACATAGACAGGCAGCCTGAAAATTCACCAAATTTATCAGAATAGCTAATGCTGAAACAAAACTCTTGTGCATCTTTAGATTGTCTAGTCTAGTTGATACCACCTATTTGATGGCATAGTTTACACCAAAAATGTGTCCAAATGTCTTGAAAATCTGTCAAAATCTGTCAAATCAGTCAATTTTGTGGTGTAAAAAAGTTTTAAGTCATGGCAAGTGTGGCATTTTTGTGACATTTTGTGATCTTTGCCACATTTCACAGTGGTCTATGTTTAAGAGCTAAAAGTGAGACTAGACCTGGATTATGACTCAATTACTATGTGCAACTTTTGCACCTGGTCAACTTTTACACCTAAAGGTGTAAACGATATTACACTCACACCACATATATTATTAAGGTGCACCAGTTCATAAATTTGGTGCATGCACACAAAGCAAAGCCAGACTTAAAATTGACATAAAAACAACCTTAAATAATAAATGACCCCCATAATGTATAAAATAACAATTAAATCTTGACAGCCCTCGCTTCCGTTCATTCATTACATTGCAAAGTAGGAATCACTGCACGGAACTTTTCTTGATCACAAAGAGGCAGCCAGTCCAAACGAGCAGGAAAAATGTCTTATGGAGTAATGCAAAGGAATCACCATACAGGCATGATCTAAATTTAAGCATCTTGGTTTTAGACTGATCGTCGCTTTGAGAAATACTGAGTAGTATATTAGTCACTGAAGTTATGTGTGTGTTAACTAAATTAACACCATGTGCTGCCAGAAGGTATTACTGACAGTGCGAGCAAGGAAACATGTCCACTCTATGCATGGTATAGGAATTCTAGTAAAAATGTAATTAGCTTTATTAGATTTTAGAAGTTTGTGAGAATGGCTCCGGTGGAAGAGGCCTTTGCGCATATATGTATAACACATGCCATGCCCTAGCTTTTTAAGTGGATGATTGTGTCACTGCGTGTGAGCACCAGGATATTAATATTTTGCTTTCAAACTCCTATGTTGTCATAGTGGGGAAACAGGTGCAGGCTTCACTTCTGCAGCCAAGAATGTCCCAGGATAAAGCAGAAGCTGGCACTTGCTGCATAACTGAAGTGTCCTCTGTAAGAGCTGTGGGCTAATGTAAATGATTACAGGGTGGACCTTACCACACAAAGGCTTTACAAAACTGTGCAGACAACTTGCCTGCGGTTAAGGCAGGGGGAAAAGATTAAAGGGATCAGTCCATATAAGGGAAGCAGATGCCTTTCAGAGATGCACATTACATATATATATTTAGGTATTGCGCTACTATGTATTGTTTTCGTAAAGTAGCTCATCAATCTTTTTATTGAAGAAAAAATTTAACCATACGTTCACATGTGTCAGATTGCATGTAGCTTTCGGACAGAATTCTGTGTTTAAATCTGTGTGAGATCAGCATTGGTTGATATCAAGAATTGGTATCCCATGAAAGTTTCTGTCATCCCTTGCACATACATCAGAAACCCACCTTGGAAATAAGGAATATGCCACTTATTCAGACATCTTGTGGTACTGTTTCTTCTTGGGGAGAGTACCTAGTAGGAGTGTTGTAGGCCAAGAAATGTTCCTCTAGTCTAGGGAATTAGCTCTGTTTTCAAAAAAAAAAGAAAAAAAGAAAAAGAAAGCTATGCCTCTGATACAGTGGCGTAGGTATCAGGGAAGCAGGGGAAACAACTGCTTCGGGCCAGAGCTCAGAAGGGGCCCCCAGGCAGTACTGAATGTTTTTATTAGATCTATAGGTTTCCCCTACCTACTTCTGTTTTACAGAAACAGGTACTACATACAGCAGCAGCTCCTCCCACTGAAGGTCCTTGCTCAGTGAGGAGAAAAAAGTACAATTGCTGTCTCCTTCTCCTATGGCAGTTCACACTCTGGGATCCGCAGTACTGGCACAGCACTTGCCAATACTGCTTTTCCACTGTGAGCACAGTAGACATTTAAGATTGGTTGGTGTGCCCATACATGATACAATCGGAAAAATAAAATTATTTATTTCACGCTGGAGAATCAAATTAATTTGCTGCCACCACTTTTCGTATTGAATCGGGGTGAAGAGACCCCGGCTAGCTAATCCTAAAGGGAAGAAACGGTTATTTGCAACCTAGCTAACCAATCAACAATTTATAAAAATAAAACAATGCAGCAGTAGGTCTCTTCTGAGGACTTAGCATAGATCAAATATTCAAGTAACAAGGGCAAAACTGGAACGATTAAATTATTCTAAAAACTATACACAAAAATATATACACTCACCTAAAGAATTATTAGGAACACCTGTTCTATTTCTCATTAATGCAATTATCTAGTCAACCAATCACATGGCAGTTGCTTCAATGCATTTAGGGGTCTGGTCCTGGTCAAGACAATCTCCTGAACTCCAAACTGAATGTCAGAATGGGAAAGAAAGGTGATTTAAGCAATTTTTAGCTTGGCATGCAGTATGCGGCAGTCCTGTGGGCAAAAATGCCTTGTGGATGCTAGAGGTCAGAGGAAAATGGGCCGACTGATTCAAGCTGATAGAAGAGCAACGTTGACTGAAATAACCACTCATTACAACCGAGGTATGCAGCAAAGCATTTGTGAAGCCACAACACGCACAACCTTGAGGCGGATGGGCTACAACAGCAGAAGACTCCACCGGGTACCACTCATCTCCACTACAAATAGGAAAAAGAGGCTACAATTTGCTCGAGCTCACCAAAATTGGACTGTTGACGACTGGAAAAATGTTGCCTGGTCTGATGAGTCTTGATTTCTGTTGAGACATTCAAATGGTAGAGTCCGAATTTGGCGTAAACAGAATGAGAACATGTATCCATCCTCTGATGGCTACTTCCAGCAGGATAATGCACCATGTCACAAAGCTCGAATCATTTCAAATTGGTTTCTTGAACATGACAATGAGTTCACTGTACTAAAATGGCCCCCACAGTCACCAGATCTCAACCCAATAGAGCATCTTTGGGATGTGGTGGAACGGGAGCTTCATGCCCTGGATGTGCATCCCTCAAATCTCCATCAACTGCAAGATGCTATCCTATCAATATGGGCCAACATTTCTAAAGAATGCTATCAGCACCTTGTTGAATCAATGCCACGTAGAATTAAGGCAGTTCTGAAGGCAAAAGGGGGTCCAACACCGTATTAGTATGGTGTTTCTAATAATTCTTTAGGTGAGTGTACATTAAAACTGACAGATAAATATACCTGCCAGTCGAACAGATTGGTTGGATAGAAATAGGTAAAAGGTGGGAGGGAATAGAATGCCTGTAAGTTTAGAATTACCTCACGGACCACAAGTGCAGGATCTGGCCCCTGGTATAGATGCACCACTGCATATGGGGTTGAGCACTTCCTGCTTTTTAATACCACGCCAATTTGTAGTTTGTATTTAGATTTTTTTGGAGGTGTAGAAATTCCTAGTCTGAATGTGCCTTTATTTCCATCAACAGGCAGCATTCTGGTGCACATGTGAGGCCTGGGCTATATCAGCCAGTCTTGGGTGGGGCTCAGAGCTCTCTGCCTCCTCCCATTATATGCATGGTCACATGCTGGAGGTTACTGGTAGATTGCTTTGAGTCGGACCTTGCGCTCCTGTAATTTGTCCACTGGCTCCTGGTATTGCCCATACGGCCCAGGTAGGTTTAGCGTTAGGTCCCTAGCTACTTGAGAAACCTTGGCGCAGTGCTCGGGCTTAGACATGTCCTCACGTAGGACATGTTGGCTAATCTCTCAATTTTAACACCAGTTTGAGGGCTTAGTAAGACCGCAGAGTGCACCTGTCTTTGTTTTTGTTATATTGTCTAAAAAAGGTGGCGTGGGCAGGGAAAGGGATGCAGTTATGTCCATACAGTTATTGGATACCACCGCCATACAGTGACCGGATAACACCTCTCTGTACAGTGACCGGATAACACCGCCATACAGTGACCGGATAAAAGGGTATAAGAGGGCACAGTACAGGGAATGACTAGGGGCACTGTACAGGGTGTGGTAAGAGGGCACAATGCAGGGTATAAGGGGGCACAGTACAGGCTGAGGGGCACAGTCACATGACCCTGTGATGTTAGAAAGTCCTTATGGTGAATGCTGTTTAGACGCCACCATAATGAGAGGCAAAGGAGCGAGAGAGGGGCCCAGGGCCCTGGATGGACAGGAGGGGGGAACACAGCAAGTAGGTGGAAGGGGCTCCGAGGAGATTCATACAAGAAGTAGTGGAAGGAGGTCTGTGGAGGGCAGCAACAGGAGATAGGAGGGTGGAACAGGAGCTCTGGATACATGAGGGAGGAAAGGAGACAGAAGGGGATTCATGAGGATGAGATAGGACAGGATATGGGGGGGAGGGGCAGGTGTCATGGAGGCAAACTGCTTAATGAAACAGTAAAACAACTAAATAGCATGAAGCAGCATCCAGCAGCAGCTCGAAGAGTTCCCCCCTCCTGTCCCACAGATAAGAGACAGTCACAGTACAGACTCACTGACAAACTCTGCATGTTTGAAGCTGGTAAGGTAACCTGCTGCTCTGCTGAACGGAATGAAGAGGGGGCGTGTCTGAAGCTCTGCAGAAGTCGGCCTTATGTGACTCAGAGGGCCCACCAGAGGGGTACTGCGTAAGTGAAATGACAGCAATGAGTGCTTCCATCTGTATTGATGGAAGTGCTCATAGTAGCTCAGTGGGCCCCCTCAAGAGCAGTGGGCCACGGCATTTGCCTGGGTTTACCGGGTGCTGACGCCGCCCCTGCTGTCTTAGCTAAAATATTAAGTTATGTCCCAAGGACTGGTCAATACTTTGCTTCCCGATCTACTATAAACTGGAGAAAATTCTCCTGTCAAAGGGTATTTCTCATCCCAGAACAGGCCCCCGAAGTCAAGGGGGAGCAGCTGCACAAGTGAGACGAGCCTCTGTTCACCGCTATGGGAATTCCAAAAATAGAGAAACACTGGCTCTGCTATTTACAGCAGTTCCATTGCACTCAATGGAGAGGTGGCCATATATGCTCTGTGCACTCTCTAATCATTGCTATGGGACTTACCAAAATAGCCAAGCGCAGTTTCTCAGTAATTTTCAGAACTCCCATAGCAATGAAGATAGAGCATGCTTTGTATGTACAGTATGCTCGCCTTTATTTTAGGGTCCTGTTCTGGAGGGGTGGATCCCAGATGTTTAGCTAGGCTTTTCAGAACCCGGGGCAAGGATTCAGCACGCAAAATTTGTCATAGGGTATACTGCGGTACCAATATACCTTAACCTGTTACGGACACAGGGCGTACAGGTACGCCCTAATGTCCTGGTACTTACCTGTACGCCCTGTGTATTTCCGATCACCGCCGCGTGGCGGGCGGTGATCGGAACCAGGTGCCTGCTCAGATCATTGAGCAGGCACTTTGGTACAATGCCCAAAGAGGTCCTGTGACCCCCCCTTTTTGGCAATCGCAGCAAACCGCAGGTCAATTCAAACCTGCGGTTTGCTGCGTTTCCGGGTTATTCGGGTCTCTGGTGACCCGATAACCAGGAATAGGACGGTGATCAGTGGTGTGATAATACACCACCAATCACCGTCCTGCGATCCTGAGAGGTGGCGGTCACGCCACCTCTCAGGATCGCTTCTAATTGGTCGGCTGGGCAGGTGGGTGGACAGAGCGGCAGTTTTGAATTGACGGAGCTCCTCTCCCCGCTCATACAGATCCGTGGAGTGGGAGAGAGAGGAGCTTCCGACTGTTCTGTAAGTTTTTTTGTGCCATCAGGCACACATACGTGTTTTTGGGAGAGGTAGGGAGAGGTAGATTAGGCAGGGATAGTGAGGGAGAGTTTTATTGCAGTTTAGCACCCGGTTCGGGTGTCTGGGGTCCACAGCACTCAGCTGTGTGACCCTAGACCCCCCCCCAGGGGTGCTGCAGCTTTCCCCCCTGCCCCCACACACACATTTTTTTGGAGGACAAGTGTTTTTTTTTTTTTTTGCATGCGCTGACTGTGGCGGGCACTCTCAGCCCACCGCTGATCAGCTTCGTACCGCTGATCAGCGCGTTTGAATCTTTTTTTTTTTCTGTTAGGTGTAGGGCAAAGTCCGTGAACACCCGTCCCCCACACACACGCACACTGAATAAAGTTTTCCACACACGCACACACACACACACACTCCCCTATGGTCCGCCAGACCTTCTCGGCCGAGGAGGCATACGCCCTGCTTGCCTCCGGCTCTGAGAGCCCCAGTGAGGAAGAGGATGACCCCACTTTAATCTGTCATCCACGTCCTCCTTATCATCTAGTGATGGCAGAGCAAGGGGACCGCCATGCTAGGGACCCTGTGGCCCACACTAGTACGAGCAGCTCTGGGGGCTCGCACTAGTTTTCCAGCCCACCAGATAAGTCCACCTGAGCCCCCTACCGGTGAACTTGTCTGGTGTACCCCAGAGCATTTTGAGCCTGTGATTCCTGATTTTGTTGGCCAAGCAGGAATCCAGATTCCCACAGTGGGCTTTACTGAATATGACTATTTTATTCACTTTGTGAATCTGTTGGTTGAGCAAACAAACCTGTACACCCAACAGTTTGTTGCTCAACACCCGGGCTCGTTTTTGGCTAGGGCCTGTGGCTGGACTCCGGTCAATGCAGCCGTGATGAGGAGGTTTTGGGGCTTCGTGCTGCACATGGGCCTAGTCAAAAAACCCAGTGTCAGGAATTACTGGAGTGGGGACGTCCTATACCAGACCCAAATTTACAGTACGGCCATGACACGTACCCGGTTTGAGGCCATCCGGAAATGCCTGCATTATGCAGATAATGCAGAATGTCCCCCCCCAAGGTGATCCTGTCTATGACCGCCTGTACAAAATCAGGCCGGTCATCGATCACTTTATGGCCAAATTTTTGGAGACCTATGTACCTGAAAGGGAGGTCGTGGTTGATGAGTCTATTGCTTTAAAGGGGAGACTCCTTTTCCGCCAGTATGTTCCCTCTAAGCGGAGCAGGTATGGCGTGAAGCTGTACAAATTTTCCATTTTAAACCATTTTTTCCAGTAGCAAAGAAAGGGTTAACAGCCAAACAACACTTAAAATTTATTACCATGATTCTGAAGTTTACAGAAACACCCCATATATGGTCGTAAACTGCTGTATGACCAAACGGCAGGGCGCAGAAGGAAAGGAACGCCATATGGTTTCTAGAAGGCAGATTTTGATGGCCTTTTTTTTGCCACCATGTCCCATTTTAAGAACTCCTGATGCACCCCTAGAGTAGAAACTCCATAAAAGTGACCCCATCTAAGAAACTACACCCCTCAAGGTATTCAAAACTGATTTTACAAACTTTATTAGCCCTTTAGGTGTTCCTCAACAGTTTATTTTTGGTAACCTTGCCTCAGAAAAATGTAATATAGAGCAACCAAAAATCATATGTACCCTAAAAATAGTCCCAACAAAACTGCCAACTTATCCCGTAGTTTCCAAAATGGGGTCACTTTTATGGAGTTTCTACTCTAGGGGTTAATCGGGGGGGCTTCAAATGGGACATGGTGTAAATAAACCAGTCCAGCAAAATCTGCCTTCCAAAAACCACACGGCACACCTGTCCCTCTACGCCCTACCGTGTGCCTGTACAGTAGTTTACGGCCACATATGGGGTGTTTCTGCAAACTACAGAATCAGAGCAATATATTTTCAGTTTAGTTTGGTTGTTAACCCTTGCTTTGTTACTGGAAAAAAATAGATTAAAAAAATGGATTAAAATGGAAAATTTGCCCAAAAAAAAATCGAAATTCAGAAATGTTATCTCCATTTGCCATTAACTCTTGTGGAACACCTAAAGGGTTAACGACCCTGATTTGTAAAATCAGTTTTGAATGCCTTGAGGGGTGTAGTTTCTAGAATGGTGTCATTTTTGGGTGGTTTCTATTATGTGAGCCTCACAAAGTGACTTCAGACCTGAACTAGCCCTTAAAAAGTTAGTTTTTGAAAATTTCTGAGAAATTTCAAGATTTGCTTTTAAACTTCTAAGCCTTCTAGCGTTCCCAAAAAATAAAATGTAATTCCCAAAATGATCCAAACATGAAGTAGACATATGGGAAATGTAAAGTAATAACTTTTTTTGTAGGTATTACTGTATTATAGAAGTAGAGAAATATAAAATTGGAAATTTGCTAATTTTTCAAAATGTTTGGTAAATTTGTTTTTTTTTAATAAATAAAAAAGATTTTTTTTTACTCCATTTTACCAGTGTCATAAACTACAATATGTGACGAAAAAACTATCTCAGAATGGCCTGGATAAGTCAAAGTGTTTTAAAGTTATCACCACATAAAGTGACACTGGTCAGATTTGCAAAAAATGGCCTGGTCCTCAAGGTGAAAATGAGCCCGGTCCTTAAGGAGTTAAGATAAATAAAGTAACCAACTGATCCTACCGCATCCAGGGTGTCGCTGACATGTTCGGGTTCGATGGGTTCAGCCGAACTTTGGAAAAAAGTTTGAGTTCGGGACCCGAACTTGACCCGAACTTGACCCCGAACCCCATTGAAGTCAATGGGGACCCGAACTTTTGAGCACTAAAATGGCTGTAGAAATGTCATGGAAAGGGCTAGAGGGCTGCAAATGGCATCAAAATGTGGTTAAGAGCATGGCAAGTGCTCTGCAAACAAATGTGGATAGGGAAATGACTTTAAATAACATAAAATACGTAAAAAAATAAAATAAAAATCTTGATCTAAGAGAAGGAGGTCCATATGGAGTAGGAGGTTGAGGAGGCGGTGGATGTGGCGGTGTAGGTGGAAGCGGCGGTGGAGGAGGAGGTAGCCTACACTGGTTTTTGGTTTTAAATTTTATTTTTTAAATTAGGGTACACCCCAAAACATTGGGAAATATAACCTGTGATAACCCCCTGCAGTCGTGCTAAACACACGTTCAGACAATACACTGGGCAGGCCAGCACCTCCAAGGGGTAAAGGGCAAGCTCAGGCCATGTGCCCAATTTGGAGACCCAGAAGATGCAGGGGCTGACCCCTGTCAGTTCGTGTAGGCGTGTGCAAACTTACTGCCCCACCATGTCGTACGTCCCCGTGATGTTCACGATCCAATTTGATATCTGCTCTATCAACTTTCGATGTTCTTTTCTGCGCCTACCATGGTGATCACGGGTGGCGGGGAATCAGGGTTCCACGCTGGAGAGGGAGCGTGAGAAAGAGAGACCACATCCATATTCCCTGTCACCTATGCAGAGCAGGGGTTTATTCACGTCTAAAATTGTATAATGTCAACCCAAGAATGTAACAGAAAAATTATTGAAATTTATTAACCTGTCTACTTCGTAGAGCAGGGGTCTATGACAGAAAAAAATTGTTTATTGTCACCCGAAAATGTTAAAGAAAAATTATTGAAATTTATTAAGCTGTCAACTAGGTAGAGGAGGGGTATATTACACCCAAAAATTAGTGAATTTCCCAAAAAATGTGAAAGACAATTTTTTTTTTTTTTACCTGTCTACTCGGAATAGCAGTGGTACATCACACCCAAAAAAAAATTAATTTCACCAGAAAATGGAACAGACAATAATTTTTTTTAACCTGTCTATTGGTGAATTTCGCCAGAAAATGTAACTGACAATTTTTTTTTTTTTTTTAAAACCTGTCTACTAGGTATAGCAGTGGTACATCACACCCAAAAATTGGTGAATTTCACCGGATAATGTAACTGACTATTTATTAATTTTTTTAACCTGTCTACTAGGTATAGCAAGTTCTGAGGGATCCATGCCTGATTAATTTTAATGAATGTGAGCTTGTCCATATTGGCTGTGGACAGGCGGCTGCTCTTTTTTGTGATGACGCCCCCTGCCGTGCTAAACACACGTTCAGATAATACACTGGCTGCAGGGCAGGCCAGCACCTCCAAGGCGTAAAGGGCAAGCTCAGGCCATGTGCCCAATTTAGATACCCAGAAGTTGAAGGGGGCAGACCGGTCATTCAGTACATGTAGGCGTGTGCACACATACTGCTCCACCATGTTGGTGAAATGCTGCATCCTGCTAAGACGTTCCATATCAGCTGGTGGTGCTGCTTGTTGTGGCGTGCTGACAAAGCTTTTCAACATTTCGGCCATGCTAACCCTGCCTTCTGAGGTGCTGGCGGTGCCCGAGCTGCATTGGCGACCTCTTCCTCTGCCTTCGCCTTGTGCTTTCATTGTGCCCCCGCTGTCAGGCGGGAATGCCACCAGCAGCGCATCTACCAGCGTGCGCTTGTACTCGCACATTTTACGATCACGCTCCAGTGAGGGAATTAAGGACGGTATGTTGTCCTTGTAACAGGGATCCAGCAGTATGGCCACCCAGTAATCAGCACAAGTTAGAATGTGGGCATCTCGGTGGTCATTGCGGAGACACTGCAGCATGCAATCGCTCATGTGTGCCAGGCTGCTCAGAGGCAACGAAAATCTGTCCTCTGTGGGAGGTGTATCGTCTGTGTCCTCTGTATCCCCCCAGCCACGCACCAGTGTTGGCCATGAGCTGGTCTGGGTGCCACCCTGCTGTGAACATGGTTCCTCCTCCTCCATCTCCTCCTCCTCATCCTCCACCTCCTCATCCTCCAGAACTGAACCCTGGCTGGACAATTGTGTAACTGGCATTTGTGGGTGCAGGAACCCACCCTCCACTTGTGAATGACTGGCCGGAAACCCTACGAAATGATTAGTCTTAATGTGCCACATCCTCTTCCATCATCGCCAGGAGCGTTTTTTCAAGGAGGCATAAAAGTGGGATAGTAACGCTAAGAATGGCATTATCGGCACTGGCCATGTTGGTGGAGTACTCGAAACAGCACAACAAGGAACAAAGGTCTCGCATGGAGGCCCAGTCATTGGTGCTGTTCCGCCGAGCGACTCACCCGTGCGTGCTGCAGCTGAAACTCCACTGCTGCTGCTCGCACAGTCTGGCCAGCATGTGCAAGGTGGAGTTCCACCTTGTGGGCACGCCGCATATGAGGCGGTGAGCGGGAAGGCCGAAGTTACGCTGCAGCGCTGACAGACGAGCAGCAGCAGGGTGAGAATACCGAAAGCGCGCACAGACGGCCCGCACTTTATGCAGCAGCTCTGACATATCGGGGTAATTTTTAAGGAATCTCTGCACCACCAAATTCAGCACATGCGCCAGGCAAGGGATGTGCGCCAGAGCTGCTACGAGACTTTGCCCATTATCGCACACCACCAGGCCGTGCTTGAGGCTCACTGGCACAAACCACTCATCGGTCTGTTGTTCAAAGCCCGTCCACAGCTCCTGCGCGGTGTGGGGTTTGTCCCCCAAACAGATACGTTTTAAAACAACCTGCTGTCGTTTACCCCTGGCTGTGCTGAAGTTGGTGGTGAAGGTGTTACGCTTACCGGATGAGGAGCCGGTAGAGGATGAGCAAGCAGAGTAGGAGGAGGAAGCAACAGGAGGCAAACTGAAGTGCCCTGCAATCCTCGGTGGTGGCAGGACATGCGCAAAACTGCTATCCGCCTCAGGCCCAGCCGCCACTGCGTATACCCAGTGTGCTGTTATGGAGATATACTGTCCCTGACCGTGCTTACTGGTCCACGTATCCGTCGTGAGGTGCACCTTGCTACAGATGGCGTTGCGCAGTGCACACCTGATTTTGTCCCCCACTTGGTTGTGCAGGGAAGGGATGGCTCGCCTGGAAAAGTAGTGGCGGCTGGGCACGACGTACTGTGGGACGGCCACCGCCATTAGGCCTTTAAAACTATCCGTCTCCACCAGACGGAATGACAGCATTTCAAAGGCCAGTGATGTTGAAATGCTGGCATTCAGGGCTAGTGATTGCAGGTGGGTAGCGGGGTACTTCCTTTTCCTTTCCAGCGTTTGGGAGATGGAGAGCTGAACGCTTCCATGGGACATTGTGGAGATGCTTGGTGACCCAGGTGGTGGTGTTGCTGGAAGATCCTCTGTTTGTGGGGTGGCAGGTGGCACTGTCACTCCAGAGGTGGATGAAGAGGCCGAGACTGCAGCAGAAGAGGAGGCAGGAGGAGCCAGAGACCTTTCTTGGTTTTTGAGGTGTCTACTCCACTGCAGCTCGTGCTTAGCACTTAAATGCCTGGTCATGCAGGTTGTGCTCAGGTTGAGAACGTTTATGCCTCGCTTCAGGCTCTGATTGCACAGCGTGCAAACCACTCGTGTCTTGTCATCAGCACATTGTCTGAAGAACTGCCACGCCAGGGAATTCCTTGGAGCTGGCTTTGGTGTGCTCAGTCCCTTGCTGCAGTGGGCAGTAGCAGGCGTACTGTCTAGAGGACGGCCGCTCCGCTTTTGCACCCTGCTCCCTCTTCTGCTGTGCTGGTGGCTCTGTGCGACCACCGCCTCTTCCTCCGAACTACATAGGTCACTCGCATGACCTTGATTCCATGTGCGGTCGAGGACCTGATCGTCCTCCACATCATCTTCCACCCAGTCTTCACCCCTGCCTTCCTTGTCGGTCTGCACACTTTCGAAAGCCCCAGCAGTTGGCACCTGTGTTTCGTCATCATCCGAGACGTGCTGCGATGGCCCTCCCATGTACTCATCTTAAAAGATAAGTGGTTGGGCATCGGTGCACTCAATCTCTTCCACTTCTGGGGCAGGGCTAGGTGTATGGCCCTGGGAAAACCTGCTAACAGAGTCATCAAATAGCAGAAGAGAGTGCTGCATGACTTGGGGCTCAGACTGTTTGGCTGATTTGCAAGGGGGTGAGGTGAAAGACTGATGGACATTGGCTGCAGGTGCCAACTGTGGTATTTCAGCAGGAGACTGGATGGGAGACAATGTGAAGGAACTGTATCCACTGTCAGCAACCCAATCTATTATCGCCTATACTTGATCAGGCCTCACCATTCGTAAAACCGCATTAGGCCCGACCAAATATAGCTGCAGGTTCTGTCGCCTACTCTCACCTGAGGAAGGGTTTTCATTTGTGAGTGTAGCTGGCACAGATCGACCACGTCCTCTCCCTGCAACAGGAGCTCCACCAGCAGCACCACGACCTGGGCCACAACCCTTATTTGACGCTCTCCTCATATTTATCGAATTTAGGATCTTGCACTAAATGGGTGTTTAATTAATAGTAGAATAGAACAACAGTATGTACAGGGTGTATCTCACACGCCCTGAACTAGACTAGGCCTCAATTAAATTAGTTTGCCCAAAATGGCTGTATTTCAAATACCTGAATATAAGCCCTGTATATACAGGGTGTATCTCACACGGCCTGACCCACACTAGGCCTCAATTAAAGATTTGTGCACCAAATGGCGGTATTTAAAATATCTGAATATAACCCAAATGTATAAAGGGTGTATCTCACAATGACATATGCAGCAAAGGCTGCCAAATCTTTTTTTGTGCCCAAACAGGTGTTTGTTTAATAACTGAATATGGCAGCAGTATATAACCCTGGAATTTCAAACGTCAAGATGCTGCAAGGCCTGAAAAATTGTGTATTTTGCACAAAAAAGGTGTTTTATTAATAAAAGAATCAAACCCCTGTATTTAAAGGGTGTATCTCACACGCCCTGAACCAGACTAGGCCTTGTTTTAATTTTGTTTGCCCAAAATGGATGTATTTCAAATACCTGAATAGAACCCCTGTATTTAACCTGCTCAGGACCGCCGAACGCAGGATTGCGTCCTGGCGGCGGCAGGGTTATTCCTCCTGGACGCGCCGATGCGTCCTCTCGCGAGACGCGAGATTTCGAGCACAGCCGGCCCGCGCGTGCGCAGTGCGGGCCGGGAACAGTTAGAGGAGAAGTTCGTCACCAGCCTGCCAGCCAATGATCATTGCTGGCAGGTTGTTGACTTTTAAAAAATCAAATCAGAAGCCATTTAACACATTATATTTATAAATATAATGTGTTAAAATGCTTCTGTGCTCTCTGCTGGTTCCTTTTCGTCGGTTGGTTGCAGCAGAGAGCACACATCACTGTAAGTACACAAAACACTATACATTTAGCCCCAGATCACCCCCCCATCACCCCAATTAACCCCTTGATCACCCCTGTCAATCACTAGTGAAAGGGGGAAAAGTGATCAGTGTAAACTGTCACTTTTTTTTCCCACCAGTATTGACTGTTAGGTTTTAGGTTAGTTTAGGCCCCTTTGGTAGGTAGTTAGCGTAGGTTTGCGCCCAGCCCACCGCACCACAGTCACTGATTTGCTGATTAGCGTATCGCTAATCAGCATTGGTACTTTTATAGTATCTGTAAGTGATCAGAACTGATCACAGTCAGATCTATAATAGTATTAGTGTCACCTTAGCTCGCCCTCCACCCAAAACGCAGTGTTTGCCCGATCAGGCCTGATCGGTCGCCCACACGTGCGTTCACCCACGCCCGCCCCGCCGCAGTGACAAAAATTTTTATTTTATCTTATCACTGCACAATCACTTCACAAGCGCTGCGGTGATAAAAAAAAATCAGTTTTGATATTTTTTATCAATCGCAGCGGCTTCCTGTACTTCGCTAGCCTCCCATTTGTAAGACAGGTTTTTTTTTTTCTTGGGTAGTCTCAGGGAATACCCCCTAAATTTAGTTGACCAAATGGCAAGTAAGGGGTATTCTTCTGAAGAGGCCTACAGGCTTCTGACCCAGTCGGATGAGGAATGGGAACCCTCATCTGACGAATCCAGCGGGTCAGGATACGAACCTGTAGAAAGCAGTGGCAGTCTGACCCAAAGTTCGGACGATGGGGTTGAGGTCCCTGATACCACCAGGCGTACCCGGCCCCGTGTTGCTAGACCACAGGTTGCGCAGGATCCGCTTCAAGGGCAGCATAGTGGGGCTGGCGCTGTCGGATTACGCGGTGAGGCATACACCAGCAGCGCAGCCCATCCTGGACCTAGTACCAGCACTGCCGTAGAACATGGTGAAGTGGCGAGCACCAGAAGGGCAGTTGAAGCTGGTACGGTGGCATGTGCATTAGTTCCCCCGTCGCAAGCCACCGCACAGACAGGCCCGTAGAGCCCCTAGAGTCCCTGAGGTGCTGGCAAACCCTGATTGGCAGCCCCCAACTTCAGCCGCACCAGTAGTTCCCCCTTTCACCGCCCAGTCTGGAGTTCGGGTTGAGACAGCTCAGATCAGATCGGCACTGTTTTTTTTTTTAGCTGTTCTTGACTGTGGAGCTCTTGGACTTAGTCGTGGCAGAAACAAATTGGTATGCCACTCAATTTATAGCCGCCAACCCAGGAAGCTTTTATGCCCAGTCTTTCCGGTGGAAACCCGTCCAAGTTTCCAAATGTAAAACTTTTCTGGGCCTTCTCCTCAACATGGGCCTGACAAAAAAGCATGAATTGCGGTCATATTAGTCCACAAACCCAATTCATCACATGCCCATGTTCTCTGCTGCAATGTCCAGGACACGATTTGAGACCATCCTGCGCTTCCTGCACTTTAGTGACAACAGCACCTTTCGTCCCAGAGGCCACCCAGCTTTTGACCGGCTCCACAAAATTCGGCCCCTCATAGACCACTTTAACACCAAATTTGCAGATTTGTGTACCCCTGAGCAAAACATCTGCATAGACGAGTCCCTTGGGTCAAATTGTATAAGCTCTGTGAAAGGGCCACAGGCTATACGCACAAATTTTGAGTCTATGAGGGTAAAGATCAGACCCTGGAGCCGGTCGGTTGCCCTGACTACCTGGGGAGCAGTGGGAAGACAGTCTGGGACTTGGTGTCACCCTTATTTGGCAAGGGGTACCATCTTTATGTGGACAATTTCTACACAAGTGTGCCCCTCTTCAGGCATTTGTTTTTAGAACAGATTGGCTGCTGTGGCACCGCGCGACCTAGTCGCCGGGGCTTCCCCCAACGGCTCGTTACCACCCATCTTGCAAGGGGGGAGAGGGCTGCCTTGTGTAACGAAGAACTGCTCGCGGTGAAATGGAGAGACAAGCGTGACGTTTACATGCTCTCCTCCATTCACGCAGACACGACAATCGAAATTGAACGAGCAACCAGTGTCATTGAAAAGCCCCTCTGTGTCCACAATTATAATTTGCTCATGGGAGGGGTGGACTTCAATGACCAGATGTTGGCTCCTTATTTACTTTCCCAGAGGACCAGACGCTGGTATAAGAAGGTGTCTGTATATTTGATTCAATTGGCTGTCTATAATAGTTTTGTTCTCTACAGTAAGGCTGGGAGAACAAGATCCTTCCTCAAATTTCAGGAAGAGATCATCGAGAACCTCCTGTATCCAGGAGGTTCCGTGGCCCCAACCACCAGTGTAGTGAGCCATCTACACGAGCGACATTTCCCCAATGCCGTTGCTGGTACCTCAAACCAAGCGCCACCCCGAAAAAAATGTTGTGTCTGTAGCAGGAGTGGAATAAGGCGTGACACCTGCTATTTCTGCCCTGACCACCCTGCCCTATGCTTAGGGGAGTGTTTCCGGAAGTACCACACACAGGTACACTATTAGCATAGGGATTGCGTGACACAGGACAGGCACACAGGGCTATTATGGCCCTTTCACACAGAGCTGCTGCAAACCTCTCCTTTCACCTGGGACAAAGTGCATAATGTACTTCGCCACATCTCTGGGCGCTTTGCGCTTTGCACATTGTCCCATGGGGAAGGAGAGGTTTGTCCTATAAAGGTAAAAAAACAAAAAAATAAAAATAAATCACCGGTAAGCAAAAAAGTTAATGTTCTGTTCCAAAAGTTCAATAAAGTTTATAAAAGTTAATGTCCTGTTCAAATGTTATATAAAGTTAATGTTAATAAATTTATTGCGTTGTGGCCTGTTTTTTTTTTTACCTTCTAGGTGGACCAATCGATGAGCCAGCTGCAGCACTGATGTGCATTCTGACAGAAGCATTGCGCTACTGTCAGATTACACAAAAGTCGGTGTATGCGGCGCTGCAAGACGAGATTGCTCCTCTGCAGTAAAAAAGATACGTTTGCCGAGGCTTATGAGCTGAGGGGCTGTGTTCATATGCTTTGGCAAACATTTTTCATAAAAAAATAAATAAATCCCGGCAATGATTTATTCATCCACATCGATTGATGTGAATGGAGAAATCGGGTTTGCCAGGGCATACGGGCTGAGTGGGTTTGGATGTTGGGCGGAGCTCCTATGTCCTGGCAGACGCCTTTCCCCTCCTTTTTTTTTTTTGCACATTTTTTGGCAGAGATTTTTTCATCCACATTGATCGATGTGAATGAAGAAATCTGTGTCGTTCATTTTTTCTTTCAGCCCCGAGGCTGAAAAAAAAAAAAAAATCTCATTACCCGTATGCTCAATAAAAGGAGAATAGCAGAAACTCCTGATGCTGGCCATACATGTAATGATTGCGGAGCCCCTCAAATGCCAGGGCAGTACAAACACCCCACAAATTACCCCATTTTGGAAAGAAGACACCCCAAGGTATTCGCCGAGGGGCATATTGAGTCCATGAAAGATTAAACTTTTTGTCCCAAGTTAGCGGAAAGGGAGACTGTGAGAAAAACAAAAAAAAATCAATTTCTGCTAACTTGTGCCAAAAAAAAAAAATCTTCAATGAACTCGCCATGCCCCTCACGGAATACCTTGGGGTGTCTTCTTTCCAAAATGGGGTCACATGTGGGGTATTTATACTGCCCTGGCATTTTACTCTCCTTCTCCTAAGTACGGCGATACCACATGTGTGACACTTTTTTTGCAGCCTAGGTGCACAAAGGGGCCCAAATTCCAAAGAGTATCTTTCCGATTTCACAGGGTATTTTTTACGCATTTGGATTCCAAACTACTTCTCACGCTTTAGGTCCCCTAAAATGCCAGGACAGTATAAATACCCCACAATTGACCCCATTTTGGAAAGAAGACACCCCAAGGTATTTCGTGATGGGCATAGTGAGTTCATGGAAGTTTTTTTTTTTTTCACAAGTTAGTGGAATATGAGACTTTGTAAGAAAAAAATAAATAATCATTTTCCGCTAACTTGTGACAAAAAATAAAAACTTCCATGAACTCACTATGCCCATCAGCGAATACCTTAGGGTGTCTACTTTCCGAAATGGGGTCATTTGTGGGGTGTTTCTACTGTCTGGGCATTGTAAAACCTCAGGAAACATGACAGGTGCTCAGAAAGTCAGAGCTGCTTCAAAATGCGGAAATTCACATTTTTGTACCATAGTTTGTAAACGCTATAACTTTTGCGCAAACCAATAAATATACACTTATTGCTTTTTTTTTATCAAAGACATGTAGAATAATAAATTTTGAGAAAAATTTATATAGAAATGTAGTTTTATTTGAAAAATTTTACAACTGAAAGTGAAAAATGTTATTTTTTTTGCACAAATTTCGGTCAATTTCGATTAATAACAAGAAAAGTTAAAATGTCAGCAGAAATTAAATACCACCAAATGAAAGCTCTATTAGTGAGAAGAAAAGGAGGTAAAATTCATTTGGGTGGTAATAAATAAACCGTGAAAGTAGTGTAGTGCAGAATTGTAAAAAGTGGTCTGGTCATTAAGGGGGTTTAAGCTAGGGGGGCTGAGGTGGTTAAAGAGTGTATTTCACACTCCCTGATCCACATTAGGACGCTATCAAAGAATTGTGCCCAAAATGGCTTTATTTCAAATAACTGAATAGAAAGAGAGTATGTAAAGGCGGTATCTCTCAATGACATCTGCGGCAAAGGCTGCCAACAATTTTTTTTTTGCCCAAACGGTTGTTTGTTTAATAACTGAATTTGACAGCAGTATATAACCCTGGAATTTTACACATGCTGATGCTGCAAGGCCAGGCCAGAAAAATAGTGTTTTTTGGCCAAAAAGTGTGTTTTTAAAAACCCAGAAAATGATGGCTGTATTTCTAGCCTAAATTGCACACTGACTAATCCAGATGTTGTATATTGCCAAAAAAGTGTTTTTTTGGTAACAGAATATGAAAGCTGCATATAATAAACTTAACACTTTAATAAATTTAACACTTGCAGATCTGGAAAATAGTGTTTTTTAGCAAAAAAGTGTGCTTTTAAAAACCCAAAAAATGATGGCTGTATTATAGCTTAAATTGCACACTGACTAAACCTGAAAATGCACCAGATGTTGTAAATTGCCCAAAAAATGCAGATTTTTTTTAAAAACAGATTATTTGTGCTGTTTTTAAAGTTTGGTTTCTATGTCCAAAAAGCTCAGATGCAGTGCTGGTGCACTGAGCTTGCATAAAATGGCCGCCGCCGCCGCCCACCTGACTTATAAAAGTTATTTTTTTTCCGTCACTGGGCTTAGGGCAGGATAAAAAAATTGTGCCCTGCACCAATGTATGTAGATCGCTGAGTTAGATTCACGTTTTGAGCAAAGATTCTCTCCTATTCTCTCCCTGAAATCACCAACAGCATCCTCTCCCTACACTAAGCACAGCAGAGTGACGTGCAGCGCTACATGACTCCAGCTTATATAGAGGCTGAGTCACATGCTACACTGGCCAATCACAGCCATGCCATTAGTAGGCATGGCTGTGATGGCTTCTAAGGGCACAGAGTTAAACACTTGTTGATTGGCTGCTCTGCAGCCTTTCAAAAAGCGCAGAGAAATCACTGAACACCGAACCCGAACCCGAACTTTACAGTTCGGGTTCGCTCAGCCATATTCCTTTGGAATCGGGACAAGGTCTCATTTGTGATAGAGCAAAAAGAATAACCACATAAGGAAGGCATGGTATTGTAATACCCCAGAATGGTATTACCATTCCTCCACCCTGATACTGTCTCTAATGGGCTAGCCATAATGTAATTAATTGTGCTGCTATGTAACTGTTATTTGTTGTATTACATTCTATATGTCTGGTTCATCAGCAGGTGGCAGTATATATGGCAGAGAGATCTTTAGATAGAATGGAACTTACCATTCTATTCTCCCTCTTTTAGGCATTAGTGGGCCAGTCTCATTTCCTACCAAGGGAGGGGCTGCAGGAAGTTTTCAGTCAGTCTTAGTGGATGCTAGGTTTGGAATGAGACGTGTCAAGATGTAGCAGCACGGGGAAGGCCCCCTCTTGCAGCAGGAGTCTCTCCAGAAGGAAGCAGCACGACTCCTTACAGATTTACAGATAGAGTGTCACGAGGGACTCAACAGCCAAAGGCACCCCACTCCAAAGGTACCAGAACCACTACAGAGTCCAGTAATCACACAGAAGACAAGTTTAGCACTGCAGAGAGATAAAGCAGAATATTCAAGTCTGCCTGCCAGTTTACCCCAAAACCTGCTGGAACCAAGAGAAAGACTGAATATTGTCTGGATGCACGTTGATTCAAGTAAAGCTAAACTTTATAAAAGTCTGGACTCCACTATTTCTCCACCTCCACCATTACTCTCCCCTTTATTGCTTCAGAGCTAACCCTGGAGAGCGACGGCATCGAGGTAGGAGAACCGTGTCACACACAGAAAACTATTGGGGCCACACCATACCACTCGACATTCCGATAAATCTGGGGGACACAAATGGCCCTGAGGGGTAGCATGTTGCAGTATCTGTTGCTGTTAAATCCCCAGTGAGAGGAGTTGTACTGGTCCTGTAAGACCAAGCCATCCCAGTTCTATAACAGGGTAAAATAGGGCATTGCTTTCCCCTTAGTGGTAGCACACAGTACTAATATCCACATTGTGCCCCTTCACAGTAATAATATCCACATTGTGCCCCCGCACAGTAATTATGCTAACATTGTGCCCCTCACAGTAGTTACAACCACATTGTACCCCTCACTGTAGTAATGCCCATTTTGTCCATCTTCACTGTAGTAATGTCCACCTTGTGACCCCTTACTTTAGTAATGCCCACCTTTTGCTCCCTCACAGTATTTATTCCCACCTTGTTCCCCCTCACAGCAGTAATGCCAACATTTTTCCCCTTTCAGTAGTGACTTTCTGAGAGCTCAGACAATAGGGTTTAAAAAAAACACTGAATGCTCACCTGTTTCCCTGATGATCGGACATTTCTGTTGTTCCCCAGCAGCAGCACAACACGGTTAATCACACATTGCGCTGCTGGGCTGTGTAGGAGGAGGCTGATTCCTAGGCCTGCATGCTCCTCCCACTCAGTGATGTGTGGACTGCTAGGGAGGACTGCTGTAAGGGTAGGTTCACTTAGAGTTTTTTGGAGGAGGATTTGAGTCAGATTTCCTTGCAGATAAGCTAAAGGCAGCAGTGGATCTAGCAGGAAGGAGAAATATAATATCTGATTACTTTTGAATCCACTTCTGGCTTTGGCTAAAAAATATGCAGGAAAATGGGCCTCAAAACCTCCTCCACAAACTCTGTGTGAGTCTACCCTGTTACTAAGCAACACACAGAACATATTAAGGAGCACACACACTCACAAGAGATTCAGATATCATACTGTGAAACATGCAGAGTCCACCTAGAAAGAAAACTACTACATCATATTGAAGTGTAACGCCCCAGAGTTGTGTAACAACACTCTTCTACCCCGCTACAATCTGTTAAGAGCCTTTACCTTGTCATCAGATGTGATTTTTCATTATGTCATTCACAAATGTGCATAAACCATGTTAAATGTGATTTTTTTTTTGTCAATTTCCATGTTCACCAGCAGGTGGCAGCAATGTGTTGGTAAGGAGCTAGGTTCAGTTTAGTATTTCTAAGCTGGAATAGTTCATTCCAGCTTAGCTCCCCCTCTGTGGAGGTGTGGACTATTCCCACAGCCTACACCCTGGGTGGAGAAGGAAGTTAGAGGGGAGTGCAGCCCACCCCCTGCTTGGGGTAGGGTGTGCGTGTTAGGAAAGAAACACGGGAAGAAAACAGATATAGGGAAGAAAGCCAGGACCAAGTCTAGTGCTGAAACATTGATCACAATCCCCAGCCTGAGCCCTGCAGCCTCAGCTGGATGAGACAACCTCCAGTTCCAGGAAGGAAGCATTCCCTGTGAAGATAATTGTGAGTAAAGTCCAGAGACCCAGGAGAAGCCATATTCCTCCTCAGCTAGTCAGTCCCCATACAGCAGAAGATAGAAAGTGCAGAAGCCAAATTCCTGCCACAGTATAGAGCTTACAAGCAGATGTCCTTTCCTGCAAGCTCCAGGTTGATAGAGCAGAAGATAAATTCCTGCCAACCATTGCTGAAAACCTGCTGGGACCTAAGACCAAAGGTGTACCTTGCTTGGATGAAAGTTACCCTCAGTAAAGACAAGTTTGAACTTTACCAAATGTCTGGATATCAGTTTCTTCTGCAAAATCCCTCTATTACTCCTCCTATCACTACACTCCATTTTATTGCAAGTGAGCCAGGAGCCAGGAGTCCAGCCATGCCCAGTTAGGAGACACCGTTGACACAATTACCACTACCATACAGAGACATTACACCACTCTGGCATTCCTAACCTGGGATGTGAGTTATAACACCTTTGAAGGGCCCTGTGATTGTACCCTGCGCAAGCTGCAATTAGCGTCATGACAAATACTGAACAATTTAAACAACCCGTTCCTGGCCACTGCAGAAGACTAACCAAAGAGATTGTAGTGACCCAGTCAAATCGCACATTGCTATAAAAGATTTCAAAAAAGATAAAAAGGCAAAATTATTACATAATGTAAGTTAAGATGTGCATTATAAATTATACTAAACTGTTACTGGAGTTTTTCTTTAAAGGTGACAATTATCATAATTTGAGATGAGCGAATCAAAGCTGATGAATTTCAGGAAAAATTAACAAATCACATTTTTCCTAAAATGGCTGCTGCACGTGTGAGGACATGGAGAAAGGAAGTCTGGGAAGTCGGGATCATATTTTACAGCTCAGTTTGCAGTGTATTAGTGTATTAGTTACCTTTTGTGTAAAAATAGAAAATAAATTGGGAGTAATTGCCGTTCAGCGGTGCAGTGACATTTTTTACAGCCCACTTTGCTGTGTATTACTGGCGAAATACAAATATATATGCCTTTTATTGTTTCACTTATCTGTAGAACAGCCTCTAGTGTAAAAATAGAAAAAACTTTGGCCTAATTGCCATTGAGCAGTGCAGTGAGATATTTTACAGCCCAGTTTGCCGTTTATTCTGGAGAAATACAAATATATATGCCTTTTATTGTTGCACTTACATAGTTAATACGGTTGAAAAATATATTTGCCGTTCATAGTTGTATTTATCTGTAGAAAAGCCTTTTGTGTAAGAATAGAAAAAAACTTGGGCCTAATTGCCGTTCAGCGGTGCAGTGAGATATTTTACAGCCCAGTTTGCTGTGTATTAATGGCGAAGTACAAATATATTTGCTGTTCATGGTTGTACTTATCTGTTGAAAAGCCTGTTGTGTAAAAATAGAAAAAAATTAGGGCCTAATTTCTGTTCAGCGGTGCAGTGAGATATTTTACAGCGCAGTTTGCCGTGTATTACTGGCGAAATACAAATATATACACCTTTAATTGTTGCACTTACAGTGCCTTGCAAAATGATTAACCCCCCTTTTTTTTTTTTTGTGTATTTTGGTACATTACAGCCTTAAGTTCAATGTTGTTAATCTGAATTTTATGTGATGGATCAGAACACAATAGTCTAAGTTGGTGAAGTGAAATGAGAAAAATATATAAATAAAACTATTGTTTAGAAATAGAAAACAGAAAATTGGTATGTGCGTATGTATTCACCCTCTTTGTTAAGTAGCCATAAAAAGCTCTGGGGCAACCAATTACCTTCAGAAGTCACATAATTAGTGAAATGCTGTCCACCTGTGCACAATCTAAGTGTGACATGATCTGTCATGACATATACACACCTTTTTTGAAAGGCCCCAAAGGCTGCAACACCTAAGCATGAGGCATCACTAACCAAACACTGCCATGAAGACCAAGGAACTCTCCAAACAAGTAAGGGACAATGTTGTTGAGAAGTACAAGTCAGGGTTAGGTTATAAAAAAATATCCAAATCTTTGATGATCCCCAGGAGCACCATCAAATCTATCATAACCAAAGGGAAAGCACATGGCACAACAGCAAACTTGCCAAGAGACGGCCGCCCGCCAAAACTCACGGACCGGGTAAGGAGGGCATTAATCAGAGAGGCAGCACAGAGACCTAAGGTAACCATAGAGGAGCTGCAGAGTTCCACAGCAGAGACTGGAGTATCTGTACATACGACGACAATAAGCCGTACGTTCCATAGAGATGGGCTTTGTGGCAGAGTGGCCACAAGAAAGCCATTACTTTCAGCAAAAAATAAAAAGGCCCGTTGTGAATTTGCAAAAAGGCATGTGTGAGACTCCCAAAATGTTTGGAGGAAGGTGCTCTGGAAGGTGCACCATCCCCACAGTGAAACACGGTGGTGGCAGCATCATGCTGTGGGGATGTTTTTCAGCAGCCGGGACTGGGAAACTGGTCAGAGTTTAGGGAAAGATGGATGGTGCTAAATACAGGGATATTCTTGAGCAAAACCTATATCACTCTGTGCGTGATTTGAGGCTAGGACAGAGGTTCATCTTTCAACAGGACAATGACCCCAAACACACTGCTAAAGCAACACTTGAGTGGTTTAAGGGAAACATGTAAATGTGTTGGAATGGCCTAGTCAAAGCCCAGATCTCAATCCAATAGAAAATCTGTGGTCAGACTTAAAGATTGCTGTTCACAAGCACAAGCAATCCAACTTGAAGGACCTGGTGCAGTTTTGCAAGGAGGAATGGGCAAAAATCCCAGTGGTAAGTAGAGATGTCGCGAACATAAAATTTTCCGTTCGCGAACGGCGAACCTCAGCGAATGTTCGAACGGGCGAACCGGGCGAACCGCCATAGACTTCAATAGACAGGCGAATTTTAAAACCCACAGGGACTCTTTCTGGCCACAATAGTGATGGAAAAGTTGTTTCAAGGGGACTAACACCTGGACTGTGGCATGCCGGAGGGGGATCCATGGCAAAACTCCCATGGAAAATTACGTAGTTGATGCATAGTGTGGTAAGTTGAATTTGCAATGCGATTAATATAACCTGCATTAATCGCATTGAGAATTCAACTTAGAGCTAAGTTCCTAATGGTTGTATTGCTAGAATTGACGAATATAACGAATATAGCACTATATTCTCAATCTTCGTTATATTCTAGCAATACAACCATTAGGAACCCAGCTCTAAGTTGAATTCGCAATGCGATTAATATAACCTGTATTAGGCTGAGTTCACATGAGCGTGTCCAGTGCAATGCGTTTTGCACGCGCGTGATAAAAAACTGAATGTGGTACCCAGACCCGAACTTCTTCACAGAAGTTCAGGTTTGGGTTCGGTGTTGTGTAAATGTTATTATTTTCCCTTATAACATGGTTATAAGGGAAAATAATAGCATTCTTTAATACAGAATGCTTAGTAGGTGGTCAATTGAGGGTTAAAAAATAAAAAATAATTAACTCACCTTCTCCTCTTGATCGCGTAGCTGCCGGTCTCTTCTTACTTCTTTAATCATGAGCTGCCGGCTAAAGGACCTGTGGTGACGTCAGATCACATGGTCCAATCACATGGTCCATCACCGTGGTTGACCACCTACTAAGCATTCTGTATTAAAGAATGCTATTATTATTTTCCCTTATAACCATGTTATAAGGGAAAATAATACAGTGAATAGACTGTCACCTAGCAATCGTGCGTGAAAATCGCACCGCATCCGCACTTGATTGCGGATGCTTGCGATTTTCACTCAGCCCCATTCACTTCTATGGGGCCTGCGTTGCGTGAAAAACGCACAATATAGAGCATGCTGTGATTTTCACGCAACGCATAAGTGATGCGTAAAAATCACCGCTCATGTGCACAGCCCTATAGAAGTGAATGGGTCCGGATTCAGTGCGGGTGCAATGCGTTCACCTCACGCATTGCACCCGCGCGGAAATCTCGCCCGTGTGAACTCAGCCTTAATCGCATTGCGATTACAACTTAGATCTGAGTTCCTAATGGTTGTATTGCTAGAATTGACGAATATAACGAATATAGCACTATATTCTCAATCTTCGTTATATTCTAGCAATACAACCATTAGGAACCCAGCTCTAAGTTGAATTCGCAATGCGATTAATATAAATTGTATTAATCGCATTGCGATTACAACTTAGTCAAATTTGTGACACTGCAGCTTCAGAATGAATCTAAGATGGATGCTGTCCTTGCTTTTTGATAGGAGGTGGGAGGGTCTGGGAGGTAGGGTATGCTGATTGGCTGGAATGTGTCTGCTGACTGTGAGGTACAGGGTCAAAGTTTGCACAATGATGATGTATAGGGGGCGGACCGAACATCGCATATGTTCGCTCGCCGCGGCGAACAAGCTATGTTCGCCGGGAACTGTTCGCCGGCGAATAGTTCGGGACATCACTAGTGGTAAGATGTGGCAAGCTCACAGAGACTTATCCAAAGCGACTTGGAGCTGTGATTGCTGCAAAAGGTGGCTCTACAAAGTAATGACTTTAGTGGGGTGAATAGTTATGCATATTGACTTTTTCTGTTATTTTGTCCTATTTGATGTTTGCTTCACAATGAAAAAAACATCTTCAAAGTTGTGGGCATGTTCTGTAAAATAAATGATGCAAATCCTCAAACAATCCATGTTAATTCCAGGTTGTGAGGCACCAAAATATGAAAAAAGTCAAGGGGGGTAAATACTTTTGCAAGGCACTGTATTTGTAGAAAAGCCTATTGTGTAAAAATAGAAAAAAACTTGGGCCTAATTGCCGTTCAGCAGTGCAGTGAGATATATTACAGACCAGTTTGCTGTGTATTACGGACGAAATACAAATATTTTTGCCGTTCATGGTTGTACTTATAAGTGATGAGCGGCAGGGGCTATATTCAAATACGCGATATTTCCTGAATATTTATTATAATATATAACGAATATATAGCACTATATTCAAAATATTAGTGAATTCTCGAATTGGCAATATTCCTGATAAAAATTTGCTATTCGAATATTCATGCTCAACACTAGAAATTATCTGTTGAAAAGCCTTTTGTGTAAAAATATAAAAAAATTAGGGCCTAATTGCAGTTTAGCGGTGCAGTGAGATATTTTACAGGAAGTAAGTAGCGGTTCCAGCTCACCTTATGCATGAATACTCTGCGTGCACGGAAGGAACAGGGAATCCAAGACATAGTGATGAAAAACAAATCCGGCACAATGGATGCTTTGCAGTAAAACCTTCCGTTTATTTCAGCAACATAACTCCACGTACAGACAGTGAAGACACAAGTATGCCGGAGTCCTTAGTTGTAACCAATATTTTACAGCCCAGTTTGATGAGTATCACTGGAGAAATACAAATATATATGCAGTTTAAGGTAGTACTGAACAGCCTTTTCTGTTAAAATTTAAAAAAATTATGGCCTAATTGTCTTTTAGCAGTGCAGTGATATATTCTAAAGCCCTGTTTCCTGTGTATTAGTGGTGAAATAAAAAATATGTGATCTAACATTTGGTTATTTGATCTAACAGTATGTCAGGCAGAGAAGTGCCAGGCCCTGAACAAGGGAGTGGCAGAGGCCAAAATGTTTCTGGCGCAGGCAGAGATCGCAGCAGAGTAAGGGGTCTTGGGAGCAGGAGTCACTTTGAGAGGCCTGAGCACCCAGTGTCAGCTAGTGGTCGTGTCGTGACCAGCAACCCAGCGGTTCTTAAATGGTTGATTCGAGTTTCGACATCAAAGAGTCAGTGGGTTTGTCAGACACAACCCTTAATTGTCATGGCCCGGGAGCAGGCCCTGTGCCCTCACCTGTCCTTAACCTGCCTCTGTCCTTTTCTGTTCCCTCACCGCGAGAAGTATTATGCTGTAGGCTCTGCTCCACTTTTCAGCGAGGAAGAGCTAATAGAGGACAGTCAGCAGCTACTGCCCAGCCAAGATGTGGAGGAGACATCTGCCGCTTCCTCCACTAAGCGGAAAAGTACGTATTGATGAGGTGAGTGGCATGGCAGCTGGTGTTGAGAGCAGTCAGGCTCTTGACCCAGAGACAGTTGAGGAGGACATCAGGGATGTGCAGACACTACTCGATGATGATGATGTAGCTGATCGCACTTGGGAGCCGGGTGAGGAAGGGGCTTCATCATCATCAGGAGAAGAGAGTCAGCGGCGAAGCCAGCAAGTCGCTAGCGTGGCCGGGAGTCAGCAGGGCGGCAGCAGTGGGAGGTCGGGAGCCAAACGAGCCCGGGGTAGACCACCCACTTCGCGGTGCAGGGGCTCAAGGAGGCAGCGGCTGTAGCAGTCAGTCAGTGCGTAGTGTTGGGGGTGAAATCATCTTCTTGGTGGTGTGGCAGTTTTTTTTTAAGCTGCCGGAGGAGGTGAACATGGCTGTATGTAGAATATGTGGCAGACATCCCAACCTGCAAAAACTCATTTCAGGGAGGTGCACTTCTCATTTCAGGGAGGTTTTCTTTTTTTTTTCTTTCACAAACTTTTTATTACATTTTCCAAACATATGCAGTATCTATGGTGTGGAGGACTGGGCTCATTACCCTGCCCCAAATTATCATATTTATGTATATGATTAAAGGGATTCTGTCACCACCTATATGCCCTGTGAGCTAAACATATGCTCATGTCCAGGGTAGCATTCTGATTTCTAAGGTGGCCTTATAAAAGCTATTTTTGGCTTTATTCTGCGGAAAAACTGGTTTTACTAACCTGTCAATCATTGAATTAAGTTGCCCAAGCAGGGGAGGTCTGTGGATGCATGGTGCCTGGCTGCACGCATCGCCGTTCGTGCCCAGCGCCCCAGAGCCGCCTCTCCCTCCCTCCCCCTCCTCCCGCTTTGAGATCCCGCACGTGCGCACAGGCTCAGCCTGATGCGCCGTTGCGGACTGCTGGCATCGGCTTCTTCTTGCACTGTGTGCACGCGCCGAGAAGGGGACACTGCTACAGGTTGCCAGAAAGGTTTACTGCGAGTAAACTAGAGATGGGAAGTTCGATCTTTCATATGAATTGGTTCATTTGAATCAGTTCATTCAAATGAACCGAATCATGAATCAAATCTTCGGTTCATTCGCTGAGCTGACAAGAAGCAAGTGAACCGAAGCTTAGGTTGCGCATGCGCGGATGCTTCGATTCACTTGCTGACTCTCTGAGTCGGCTCTTGATCTGAGTCAGGAAGTTTATTCTTTAAAACCCTGTGTGTAATTATCTACCCCACTGTAGGAAAAAAACAAGCATCCAGGGGGTGTGAATTTAACATTGGGGTAAATAATATAATTAAAATGGAGGGTTAAATGTGTAAATGTATTAAAAAAAAATACATCTCTCTCAATAGTTATATAGCTACTGAATGAGACAGAAGAAGGGATGCCTTTAACATATATATCTCCTTGAGAAGCCAATTTGACCCTAAAGGGTTAATTCAACCTGTAATCTAAACTCTGTGTCCTGTCACTTCTCTTATCTCTCTGCTCTGCTATCAGTAAACCTTTCCGGGATATATTGTCTCACATGCGGGTGTCAGGGAGCCGCTATCTAATAGCGGGAGACTCCCTGAACGTCCGGGAGACTTGAGATCCCTGATGTGGGCAGAGGGTGAAGCGTGGCCAGGGTGCCAATGTTGGCACTATGGCCCTGCGTCAACATATGCAGCATCGCCATAAAGTGGCCTGGGACAACCGTGGCTCTGATGTGGTGGTCCAGCTTGCCCCAGCAACCGCTGCATCACCCACAGGCATGCACCCAGTTTCTGGAAGTCAAAGCTCCACCACCTTAGCCAAAGGGAGCTGTCTGTCCTTCCCATCATCTGCCGGTCCTGATGCTTCTGCTCCTCCGCCTCCTACTCCTCGTCACGCATTCCGTCAGCAATCGATCACCGAAAAGAATTGCCAAGAAACAACAGTATGCGTGCACTCATCCAACGTCGCAGAAGCTGAATGTGATCCTGTCCATTTTGCTGGTGCTGCAGTCCCTCCCTTTCTAAGTAGTGGACTCTGCACCTTTCAGAGAACTGATAGCTAGTGCCGAGACAAGGTGGAGAGTCCCAAGCCGTCATTTCTTTGCCAAAAAGGCAGTACCAACTCTGGACACACATGAAGAACAGAAGGTGGGCCAGTCCTTGAGCCTGTTGGTGTCTGCCGAAGTGCACGGCAGGGCCGACGTGTGGAGCTATGACTACGGTCATGGGAAACACACGTGCTTTACGGCCCACTGGGTGAATGTGGTTCCTGCACAGCCACACCAGCAACTTGGCCAGGTGACACCGCTTCCGCCTCCACGTTGCCACGCCATGTCCTCAGCCTCCGTTGCAGGGACAATTCACAGTGCCCCTCCAGCATATCACATGTGCAGGGCACGACAGTGTCATGCTGTTCTGCACCTCGTTTGCCTGGGCAAACGGAGTCACACAGGGGAGGAACTGCTCCATGTCTTTCAGCAAGAAATTGAATCCTGGCTTTCTCCGTGACAACTCAAAATCTGAACCATGGTGATCGACAACTGGAAGAACATGGTGTCGGCGCTGCGTCAAGGAGGGATGATCCATGCGCCCTGCATGGCACACGTGTTTAATCTCGTTGTCAAGTGGTCTCTGAAGTCTTCCACCCATCTGCAAGACATCCTAAAAATGGCCAGGAAACTTTGCATGCACTTCAGCCACTCGTACACTGCAAAGCACACCATCATTGAGCTGCAGTGGCAGAACGGCATACCCCAACATAGGCTGATATGCGACGTTTCCACCTGTTGGAATTCTACCCTCTATATGTTAGACCGACTGTACGAACAGAGAGAGGCCATCAATGATTTCCTGATGATCCAAGCGGACAGTAATACTCCCCTGTATAACTTTGATTTCAGCCAGTAGCAGCTCATGCATGACACCTGCTGTTTGCTCAGGCCCTTTGAGGATCCCACGCTTTTTGTTAGTCGCCAGGACTATGGGATGAACAGTGTCATTTCACTGCTTCATGTCCTGGAACAGATGCTGCTACATATGGATGGTCAGGGGACTGGAGACGTGGCACCTGGCCACATGAGCCCTGTGGTGGCTGAACTAGAGGAGGAGAAGGACATTGGAGCACAAGCAATGTGTAGCGAAATAGGTGGTTTTGCTACACAGGTGACAGGAGAGGAGGAGACGGAGCATCCAGAGGAGCTACAGGGCGATGTTGAAGATGAGGCGCAGGACCTAGACACACCGTGGCAGAATGCAGTGGAGATGGAGGCAGGGAGTCCCTCCGAGTCACTTGTGCAAATGGCCCGCTGCATGATCACTTGCTTGGGTAGTGGCAGCTGAATTGTCACCATTCGGCAGAGGGATGACTTCTGGCTCTCCACCTTGTTGGACCCTCGCTACCAGTCCAAAATGGGGGCCTTTTTTACACCTGCTAAGCGGGAGGACAAACTGAACAACTATAGAGACATCCTATGTAGTCAGTTGGCCGCTGCCTATTTGCGCCATCGTCCATCCTCTCACAGGTCTGACCGGGGGGGCCCTCTGCGCTCACATTCCACTGCCATGGCTACTGGGGAGGGGTGGGGTGGCAGGAGCAGTACCAGCTCCATCAGCAGCAGCCTGTGTCTACAGTCACTGATGAGCAGCTTTCTTCACCCGCATAGTGAATAAACTACTCACCAGCAGCTAGACATAGAGCAGAACCTGAACCAGCAGGTGTTGGCATACTTGGAGTGCACCCTGCCAACCGTCATCGAAGATCCAATGGACTACTGGGCAGTCAAACTGGATTTGTAGCCACAACTGGCCGAGTTTGCCCTGGAAAAGCTGTACTTCTCGGACAGTAGTGTGGCATCAGAGTGGGTGTTTAGTGCGGCGTCCCCCCAAAATGTGGAGAGACTGATCTTTGTCAAGATGAATCAGGCGTGTATCAGCCAGGATTTCCACCCACCAATGCCTGATGCATCAGATTAGATCAGCCATGCTGCCTCCCCAAACATTGACAAAAGAGACTGGTTTCTTCTGGCTACCTGCCTCAGCTACTATTCTGATGCTGCCACTCCCCTGATGCAACACATCTGATGCCAAGTGCACCTTCACACTCTGTCACCTTGCCACTCTGTGGTCTCCAGATGCTGCTCCTACCTCCACTCTACATATGTCACCTTGCCACTCTGATGCCGCTACCTCCATACTCTGTGATTGGGCCACTCTGTGGTCTCCTCATGCTGCTTTCACCTCACCTCTATGTCACCTTGCCACTAAGTGGTCTTCTCATGCTGCTGCCACCTCCACACTCTGTCATGGTGCCACTCTGCGGCCTCCTGATGCTGCCGCCACCTCTACACTCTGTCATTGTGCCACTCTGTGGTCTCCTCATGCAGCTGCCACCTCCACACTATGTCACTTTTCCACTCTGTGGTCTCCTAATGCTGCCGCAACCGCCACACTATGTCACCTTGCCACTCTGTGGCCTCCTCATGCTGCTGCCACCTCCACACTCTGTCAATGTGCCACTCTGCGGCCTCCTGATGCTGCCGCCATCTACAAGCTCATTGGGCATTGGGCCACTCTGTGGTATCCTTATGCTGCTTTCACCTCACCACAATGTCATTGGGCCACTCTGTGGACTTCTCATGCTGTTCCCACCCTCCCTACTTCATTGCTGGGCCACTATTTAGCCTTTTTGGCTTGGCTGACATCATTATTTATTTGACCCTTCCTCTGATCTGTCAGAAGAAAGGTAAAATGAGATGCACAATGGATCCTGTCTGTGTAGCAGCTGTAAGGCCTGTAGGGTCCATCAGAATTGGTTTGTGATTTGGTAGCCAAAAGCAGGAGTGGGTACAAAGTACAGAAGACAACTATTCCGTGTCTCTGTTTTGGGTCCACTACTGTTTTTTGGGGCTTTTTTTGGCATTAGCAATACTGATGGATTACTGACCAAATGCTGACCGAGTGAAGATGGATGCTTCACAGACAGGATCCATTTTTTGTGGGTTATTGTTCTGATGGATCAGAGGAAGGGCAAAATAATCAGTGACATCCACACACTTACTGCTGATACCCTCTCCACTCTCTCGGGGGCTCTACTTGTACAGTCCTGATCAAAAGTTTAGGACCACTTGAAAAATGGCAAAAAATCATATTTAGCATGGCTGGATCTTAACAAGGTTCCAAGTAGAGCTTCAACATGCAATAAGAAGAAATGGGAGTGAGAAAAAACATTTTTTGAGCATTCAATTTAATGAAAACAACTAATAAACTGAAACAGGCTGTTTTTCAGCTGATCAAAAGTTTAGGACCACACCTCAAAAAAAAAACTAAACCCCCCCAAAACAGAAATCTAACTCAGTAATGAGTAGCTCCGCCGTTATTGTTTATCACTTCAAAAATTCGTTTCGGCATGCTTGATGCAAGCGTTTCCATGAGGTGAGTGGGAACATTTCTCCAAGTGGTGAAGACAGCTGCACGAAGGCCATCTACTGTCTGGAACTGTTGGCCATTTTTGTAAACTTCCCTTGCCATCCATCCCCAAAGGTTCTCAATTGGATTTAGATCAGGGGAACATGCAGGATGGGCCAAAAGTGTGATGTTATTCTCCTGGAAGAAGTCCCTTGTCCTGCGGGCATTGTGTACTGTAGCGTTGTCCTGTTGAAAAACCCAGTCGATACCGCACAGACGAGGGCCCTCAGTCATGAGGAATGCTCTCTGCAACATCTGTACATAGCCAGCGGCCGTTTGACACCCCTGCACTTCCTGAAGCTCCATTGTTCCACTGAAGGAAAAAGCACCCTAGACCATTATGGCGCCCCCTCCACTGTGGTCAAGGTTAAATTTTTTCTCATCAGAGAATAAAACTTTCTTCCATCTTTGAATGTCCCATGTTTGGTGCTCTCTTGCAAAGTCCAAACGAGCAGGTCTGTGGCGTTGAAGGAGACGAGGTCTTTGAAGACGTTTTTTGTTTTTGAAGCCCTTCAGTCTCAGATGCCGTCTGATGGTTATGGGGCTGCAGTCAGCACCAGTAAGGGCCTTAATTTGGGTCAAAGATCGACCAGTGTCTTGACAGACAGCCAATTGGATCCTCCGGCTCAGCGCTGATGAATTTATTTTGGGTCTTCCACTTGACTTTTTTGTTCCATAACCCTCAGGATCATTTAAGAAATTCCAAATGACTGTCTTACTGCATCCCACCTCAGCAGCGATGATGCGCTGTGAGAGGGCCGTCTTTACCAAGGGGCAAAAAGGGCAGCTGCCCCGGGCACAGTTGCTCCTGGGGGGCCCAAGGCAGCTGCCTCTTGAGCCCTGCTAGCCACTGCCCCGGGTGTCAGGCTGTCAGCTACACAGGGGGTGCTGCCATGCCATGCCTGCCGGAACTGAGTCCAGCCAGCGTACTATGAAAGCTGTGATCTAGGACCTTAGATGACATCATCACCATGTGACCAGTAACCTAGCAATATTACTGGTCACATGGCTATGAGGTCATCACAGGTCCTACCAAGAGTATTGCAGGAGAAGTTTACTTTAACTGTGGAGCTTTTTTGTGTGAAGATTACATCAGAAAAAGGTGACAGGGGCTGTTATGCTAATATACTGTAAACTACAGTATAGTGGGGTGCTGTATACTGTGTGGGGGCCTGTATACTGTGTGGGGCCTGTATACTGTGGGTGGCCTGTATACTGTGGGGGGGCTGTATACTGTGGGGGCCTGTATACTGTGGGGGGCCTGTATACTGTGGGGGCCTGTATACTGTGTGGGGGGCCTGTATACTGTGTGGGGGGCTGTATACTGTGTGGGGGGCTGTATACTGTGTGGGGGTCTGTATACTGTGTGGGGGGCCTATATACTGTGTGGGGGCCTGTATACTGTGGCGGCCTGTATAGTGTGGGGGGCCTGTATAGTGTGGGGGGCCTGTATAGTGTGGGGGGCCTGTATACTGTGTGGGGGCCTGTATACTGTGTGGGGGCCTGTATAGTGTGGGGGGCCTGTATAGTGTGGGGGGCCTGTATACTGTGCGGGCCTGTATAGTGTGGGGGCCTGTATAGTGTGGGGGGCCTGTATAGTGTGGGGGGCCTGTATACTGTGGGGGGCCTGTATAGTGTGGGGGGCCTGTATACTGTGTGTGGGGCTGTATACTGTGTGGGGGGCTGTATACTGTGTGGGGGCCTGTATACTGTGGGGGCCTGTATACTGTGGGGGCCTGTATAGTGTGGGGGGCCTGTATAGTGTGGGGGGCCTGTATACTGTGGGGGGCCTGTATAATGTGGGGGGCCCGTATACTGTGGGGGGCCTGTATAGTGGGGGGGGCCTGTATACTGTGTGGGGGGCTGTATACTATGTGGGGGGCTGTATACTGTGTGGGGGCCTGTATACTGTGGGGGCCTGTATAGTGTGGGGGGTCTGTATAGTGTGGGGGGCTGTATACTGTGGGATGCTGTATACTGTGGGCTTCTATACTGTTCTACTATATACTGTGGGGTACTGTATAGTGTGGGGGGCTGTATACTGTGTGGTGCTGTAGACTGTGGGCTTCTATACTGCTCTACTGTATACTGTGGGGTACTGTATAGTGTGGGGTGCTATACTGCATACTTTGTGGTACTGTATACTATAGGGTGCTATACTGCATACTGTGGGTTGCTGTATACTATAGGGTGCTATACTGCATACTGTGGGGTGCTGGGGTGCACTGTAACACTAGGGTGAGCCGAGCCCTGGTCTCCTTCCTGCAGAACGGTGCCCACTTCCAGCCTGAGCCCAGCTGCCCACTGATCCTGAGCCGCTGGAGTCTTCAGAACTGGAAGTATTTATAGTCATTAACTGAACTCTACCAGATGTGTGGATTTTTTGTGTGTGTGTGTTGTGGTGGAGGGCGTGATTGCCTGCTAAGGTGTGGGAAGGTGGGATCCAGGGGGCCCAAGTAAATTTTTGCCCAGGGTCCAATCAATATTAAAGACGGCCCTGCTGCTTATGCAGTTCAACAACCCGACCACGTTCAAAAAGGGAGAGTTTTTTTGCCTTTGCCATCACAACGTGTGACTACCTGACAGAAAATGACAATGAATCCACATCTTTGCACAGATTTGGCGTTTTAAAGGCATGTGGTCCTAAAATTTGGATCAGCTGAAAAACAGCCTGTTTCAGTTTAATCGTTTATTTTCAATTAATTGAATGCTCAAAAAATTTTTTCTCTCACTCTCATTTCTTCTTGTTGCATGTTGAAGCTCTACTTGGAACCTTGTTAAGATCCAACAATGTAAAATATGATTTTTTGCCATTTTTCAAGTGGTCTTAAACTTTTAAACAGGACTGTATAAGCATTTAATAGAACCTGTAGACATCTATGTGGAATCAGCTGACGAAGGTGTAAAAGTAGTGAGCTTCTTCTTGGCGCTAACATCAACCGGTAAGGCTGAGTTCATACTTGAGTTATTTGGTCAGTTTTGGCCCCGTGACTGCCCAAATAAGTAAAGTGTGCAGTGATTCTAAGTGTGACGCCTGTCATCTGCATGTCATAGCAGACTCCCTAAGCGAGTTACTGCAGGGCACTGTGTTCTACACCACTATAAAGGCTCTGTGCAGCCAGGAAATAGCCATTTTTTAACATAATTTGCCGCCAATTTTTTCGGATCGAACCAAATTTTTCCTAAAAAATTTGTCGAACCAGCAAATCGAATTTTTGAAAAATTCGCTCATCTCTTATTAGAATTATTATATGGATTCATTCATTTGCACTCTAGGTTTATCATATACAGTACCTCAGCCATACAAACCAGCAATACAGGAGGGCAACATAACCACAACTTACAGGAAACATTTGGTGCTATGACATACAATAGTTCAGTACAGCAATTAAAGCTATAGAAAAACAAAATGTGAAGTGCTATGTAGATAAACTAGATGAGTTATTGGAAAAAGTGAAGAGTCAGGGCGCCAGAGGTCATTATCTGTTATTGGGGGTTTTGCTGTAATGCAGAGTATCTGCATATGGTCATCACAGAACCAGACACAAGGGCTCCTGCCAAATCTTTAATTAAGAAGTCCCTATCAGACAATGGTATGCAGCGTGAGGACAAGCAGCTTCATACATGACTAATGGGTGTTCTTTGAAACTTTGTGGTTTTAGATATCAAAGCTTCACAGCTGAGCAACTACTATAAAAAATAGCTTTAGATTTGCAAGGAAAAATGTGAAGGTTATTAGATATAATTCATTGCGCATCACTCAGAATGGAAGTTATAATGACACTGTTACATGGGAAAAATATTCAATGCAATGTCAGCAGCTGTGAAGACTGTTACACACCGCTTCTCTGGAAGGCAGTGAAACTAAATATTGGTGCAGAGAATTAACATGACTGTGAATGACACAACTTCCAAACATAGACATCCTGGACCACATCAAGGTCGCCAGAAGACATGATTCAGGGAGAAAAACTAAATGCACTGACTGGGAAAAAAATCTAGGGGAACCATTCATTATATGTGATGCTAAGTAGTACTGAAAGTATAATTTAGGCTTAATGTGAAGCACCAAATTGGACTAGCATTAATAAATATATTAGACAAACCTGAGGGGATTATGGGACTTCTAAATTCCTTGACCTATTTATATCAGTTTTTCTTATTTCATGTTACAATATTTAACCTTAAAGGGGAACTAAACCCAGAATCCAGACACAAAAAAGAACAACCGACAAAACCTAATATAATCTCCTTATGTGTCTTTATTTGCTCTTGTTTTGACAGCTATCACAATTGCACACTGTGCTGTCTTCACTAACTATTGCATAGTCTCTTCATTTGTGTGCCTTCAGCACCATCTAGTGACCTTTATCTGTAAGTGCATCTTTTGCCTTGTTAAGTTAAGGGAAAGAGACAGGCTCCTGCTTCCTTTTCTCCTCACCTTATAGAAGGAGCAGCTACACATTGTGTGTCTCTTACTAAAGCATCGTCGGTAAGGGATTAATTCATGTTTTTGTTTTGTGTACACTGTACTGTATATTCAGTTCTTGTATGTTAATTTTCTTATAGTTTACCTTATCTACTGCCGGTTAATAAAAACCACAGACTACAGAAACAAGTCTCATCTTATTAACTAGTAGAATGGTGATATCTGCCTGTTGAACTGCATACAGACCCCGGGGGTACATGTTGTGAGAACAGGACACACACCATAAAAAATACAATAGAAAGGCAGTGCATTGTTCCCTCAGGCTGCAGCCATGTCTTCTCCCTTTCAACCTTGGATGCTAGTGCACGTGAGCCAGGAAGTATAGGAGGAGGGGGCTGAGTTTAGTCTGGATAATTTTTGTCTACACAGTGAGAGTAGCCATTTTGCTGAAAGAAATCTCCTAGTTAATAATAGTACAAAATAGATTTAGTAACACTACCAACCACAGTGCCAATACTACCTGTTGTAGTACATACATAGTACCAGCCATAGTACATACAGCTGCATCATCTAATCTGCCTAGTTATGCAGTTATAATTCCTCCCTTCATAACTGTGAAGATTTGCCTTTCAGCACCTTTGGAAAGCTGGGGAGCATGTGAAATGTTGGAGATCAAACCGCATATATAGTACGGTATATACTCACGGTTGTCTTGATATTATATTTATGGATTTAGTGTATGTACCAAGTTTGGCCTCCATTACATCTTTTCAGATGTTGTTGCCCAGCTTTCGTAGACTGATGGATTTTGAATTTGCTTAGATATGTAGTGATGAATCCCTTCATATAACTAGACCAAATTGTCATTCACGGTTCTGGAAACAGCTGGGTGACAAGACTGTAGAGCTGCACTGGTTACAATAGATTATGTTGCCCTGGTACCACATGATATATGCACACAGCATATAAGGGCAGCATTGTGTATATTTTATGTAACCAATGTGCCCCCATCACCAGCCCACAAAGATTGTTACCCAGCTTTCCCAGACTGCAGAATACCAGACCAGCCATTTATGAGTTGGTAAATCCCCAGTACTGTAGAATACCTAGCTGGATTTGCTAAGCCAGGAGCATGGAATGCCTATGACAAATTCAAAGCCTTTCAGGATCCTGGGAAAGCTGTGTAACAACCATGTGGAACTGTAATAGACCGTAGAATACCAAATCTATCAAGATAAATCCTATTCCTCATTCCTAAATATTGCCATAGCTAAGCAGATTTGCTTTTCAGGGTCCTGGGAAAGCTGGGTTACCAGCATGTTGAACTGTAATAGTCTGCAAAGTTCAAAATTTATCAAGACAAATCTTCATCTACCTAAATAGTGCCATAGCTATGCAATTTTTCCTTTCAGAGTTCTGGGAAAGCTGAGTTACTGGCATAATGTAAGGGTGTGGATATTATGTACAGATATTGTAGTCCAGCTTTCCCACATTGATGGATGTCATATTTGCCTTGACAGACAGTGAGAAATCCTTCCTGCTTATATAGGAAAACTTGACACTCAGGCACCTGGGAAAGCTGGGTAGCATTGTCGGTAGTGTCAGTGCACTGGTACTGTCTAGTATCTCTGCACACACATAGGAGAAGGTTTTGTAAGAAGTTTCTACTAGTGTATATCGAGCACTAAAGGGCTCAGGTGCTCCAGTAGAACACTTTGGGATGCTCGGGTGCTCTACAGAGCACCAGAGCACAATGGAAGTCAATGGGAGAACCAGAGCATTAAACCAGGCACCCCCTGTTTTGAAGAGGGAAGGGTGTCTGGTTCACAGGAAAGGGTCAGAAATTGATGGAAACACCATTGAAACAGCATGGGGAGGATACCTGGATGCATCTTGGACTCCCAGGTCGCTGCTGGGAACAATGTTGTCCGAGTAGTAGGACACTTTTACAGACTGACAATAATATGCACAAAACCGAAGATAAAATCAATTTTAGAGGAAAAATTGTTAGGAAACATTCTTTCCTGTACATTTACTTATATATAAAGTGCAAGTGCTGCCAAAAATTACAAGGGCGAGGCACTCCGAAACAACCTGTATATCACATAAAAGAGGGCCTCATTCACATTGTGGTACAATTGTTCAGATAGTGGGACTCCTACACTCAAAAAGCCTATGCACTAAGTGAAAGGGCTGCCAAAAATTACAAGAAACCGGCACTCCAATACACCCTTTATTTCACATAAAGGGGGGCATCATACACACCCTTGAAAAATTATGATTGATGGCCTGCTGGTGACCCTCAAAAACATTAGGAGCAAAGGCCTGCTGATGACCCTCTAAAACATTAGGGGCTAGGGCCTGCTGCTAATCTGACCATCTAAAACATTAGGGGTAAGGTTCTGCTGCTAAACTGACCCTCTAAAACATTAGGGGCGAGGGCTTGCTGTTGACCCTCTACAACATTAGGGGTGAGGGTCTGCTGCTGGGCTGACGGTCTAAAACATTAGGAGCGAGGGCAGCCTAATAAGCATGTTGATATGATGGAGGAGGATGAGAAAAAGATTGAACCATATACCCTTTTTTGTGGTGGAAGGGGTGCATGGGAATACAGTGTATTCAATACAACATAAAAGCCCCATTTAAAGTGCCTTTATGTTCAGCCGCTTTCCTCTGGTGAAGTAGAGACGTCAGGGGCAATCCATTCCTTGTTCATTTTGATAATAGTCAACCTTTCAGAATTTTCAGTTGACTAGGCGGATGCACTTATCAGTTATTATGCCCCCAGCAGCACTAAATACCCGCTCTGACAAAATGCTGGTGGCAGGGCAGGCCAGCACCTCCAAGGCGTAGAGCGCCAGTTCGTGCCACATGACCAGCTTGGACACCCAATAGTTGTATGGCACAGAGGGATCACTGAGGACGCTGACACGGTCTGCTACGTATTCCTTCACCATCTTCCAAAACTTTTCCCTCCTTGTGAATCTAGGCCACGCATCAGGGTGAGGGTGCTGGCGGGGTGTCATGAAACTGTCCCAGGCCCTGGAAAGTGTTGCCCTTCCTCTGTTGGAACTGCTGTGTGTTCCCCTCATCTCCCCTCCTCGGTTGCCCAAGGAACTACGTACACTGAGGCCAACGTTGTCAGCTGGAAATTTTTGGAGCAATTTTTCCACAAGGACCTTCAGATATTGCGCCATTTTGCTAGTCCTCTCCACCACAGGAATGACAGATGAGAAGTTCTCTTGTAGCGGGGGTCGAGAAGGTTGAACAACCAGTAATCGGTGTTGGCTAAAATGTGTATAACGCGAGGGTCACGAGAAAGGCAGGATAACATAAAGTCGGCCATGTGTGCCAGAGTTCCAACAGACAACACTTCGCTGTCCTCATCAGGAGGATGACTCTCAATCTCCTCATCCTCTTTTTCCTCTTTGGCCCATCCACGCTGAACAGATGGAATAAACCTGCTGTGGGTACTACCCTCTGTAGCGGAGGCAACCGTCTCCTGCTCCTCCTCCTCATCATCATCCAATTCACGCTGAAATGATGAACTGAGGGTGGCCTGGCTATCATTCTGTGTACTGTCTTCCCCCATTTCCACCTCTTCAGCCTTCATTGTCAGCAGCAAGTGTTTCAGTAGACACAGAAGTGAGATGGTTACGTTGATAATAGCGACATCGGCGCTCACCATCTGTGATTCCTCAAAGTTGCGTAAAACGTTGATTCAAAATTTCACGGTGTCAACAAATCCCCAAAAAGTTGGGACACGTAGCAATAAGAGGCTGGAAAAAGTTAATTTGAGCATAACGAAGAGCTGGAAGACCAATTAACACTAATTAGGTCAATTGGCAACATGATTGGGTATAAAAAGAGCTTCTCAGAGTGGCAGTGTCTCTCAGAAGCCAAGATGGGTAAAGGATCACTAATTCCCACAATGTTGCGCAGAAAGATAGTGGAGCAATATCAGAAAGGTGTTACCCAGAGAAAAATTGCAAAGACTTTGCATCTATCATCATCAACTGTGCATAAAATCATCCAAAGATTCAGAGAATCTGGAACAATCTCTGTGCGTAAGGGTCAAGGCCGTAAAACCATACTGGATGCCCGTGATCTCCGGGCCCTTAAACTGCACCACAAACAGGAATGCTACTGTAAAGGAAATCACAGAATGGGCTCAGGAATACTTCCAGAAACCATTGTCAGTGAACACAATCCACCGTGCCATCCGCCGTTGCCAGCTGAAACTCTACAGTGCAAAGAAGAAGCCATTTCTAAGCAAGATCCACAAGCTCAGGCGTTTTCACTAGGCCAGGGATCATTTAAAATGGAGTGTGGCAAAATGGAAGACTGTTCTGTGGTCAGACGAGTCACGATTCGAAGTTCTTTTTGGAAATCTGGGATGCCATGTCATCTGGACCAAAGAGGACAAGGACAACCCAAGTTGTTATCAACGCTCAGTTCAGAAGCCTGCATCTCTGATGTTATGGGGTTGCATGAGTGTGTGTGGCATAGGCAGCTTGCATGTCTGGAAAGGCACCATCAATGCAGAAAAATATATTCAGGTTCTAGAACAACATATGCTCCCATCCAGACGTCATCTCTTTCAGGGAAGACCCTGCATTTTTTAACAAGATAATGCCAGACCACATTCTGCATCAATCACAACATCATGGCTGCGTAGGAGAAGGATCCGGGTACTGAAATGGCCAGTCTGCAGTCCAGATCTTTCACCTATAGAGAACATTTGGCGCATCATAAAGAGGAAGGTGCAACAAAGAAGGCCCAAGACGATTGAACAGTTAGAGGCCTGTATTAGACAAGAATGGGAGAGCATTCCTATTTCTAAACTTGAGAAACTGGTCTCCTCGGTCCCCAGACGTCTGTTGAGTGTTGTAAGAAGAAGGGGAGATGCCACACAGTGGTGAAAATGGCCTTGTCCCAACTTTTTGGGGAATTGTTGACACCATGAAATTCTGATTCAACATATTTTTCCCTTTAAAATGGTACATTTTCTCAGTTTAAACTTTTGTTCCGTGATTTATGTTCTATTCTGAATAAAATATTAGAAGTTGGCACCTCCACATCATTGCATTCAGTTTTTATTCACGATTTGTATAGTGTCCCAACTTTTTTGGAATCCGGTTTGTACAATTATTTCTCTGTAATATAATTGCAGTTGCCTGCTAGTGTGTGTCAGGCCCACAGAGTGTACTGTGCCCACTGCCAGTGCCCACCACTCATATCTGGTGGCACAGTAGCTTGCAGATAAAAAAGTAATACAATTTTATCTCTGTAATATAATTGCAGTTGCCTGCCAGTGTGTGTCCGGCCCACAGAGTGTACTGTGCCCACTGCCAGTGCCCACCACTCATATCTGGTGGCACAGTAGCTTGCAGATAAAAAAGTAATACAATTTTTTCTCTGTAATATAATTTCAGTTGCCTGCCAGTGTGTGTCAGGCCCACAGAGTGTACTGTGCCCACTGCCAGTGCCCACCACTCATATCGGGTGGCACAGTAGCTTGCAGATAAAAAAGTAATACCATTTTTTCTCTGTAATATAATTGCAGTTTCTGCCAGTGTGTGTCAGGCCCACAGACTGTACTGTGCCCACTGCCCACCACTCATATCGGGTGGCACAGTACCTTGCATGCATAGTACCACTAATCTAAAAAAAAATGACATGCAGAGGCAGGCCACCCCGCAGGGGCCGTCGTGGTCGTGGTGCTGTGATTTCCTTTGGCCCTAGAATAATGCCCAGTGTTCAGAGGCCACGTACCCTGAACTCGAAAAGTTCTGAGGACATAGTTGACTAACACAGGGCACCCAATCTTCTACAGCTTCCGCTCGGAACCTTGACGCACCATCCTCCTCCAGCTCAGCTTCGGGCACCTCTCAAGTTACCACTCACCCGCCTGCCGCCACCACCAACACTAGCACCACAGCCACTTCACTTGATCTGTCAGAGGAGTTATTTACACATCAGTTAGAAGAAATGAGTGATGCGCAACCATTATTGCCAGAATATGTATATAACAGTGATATGTTTCAGTCAGGCAGCATTACACACATGGATGTATGGTGTAATGATGATGATGATGTTGTACCCGCTGCTGCTTCCTTTGCTGAGTTGTCAGATACAAATGAAGCAGTTGATGATGACGATGTGTCCGTGGATGTCACGTGGGTGCCCGCTCGAAGAGAAGAAGAACAGGGGGAAAGTTCAGATGGGGAGACAGAGAGGAGGAGGAGACGAGTTGGAAGAAGGGGGAGGTCATCGCAAGGAGCTAGTGGCACAGTCAGACAGCATGTATCGGCACCCGGGGTCAGCCAGACAGCACGCCAATCAACGCATGCTGTTGCCACCACCAGAATGCCGTCATTGCAAAGCTCAGCAGTGTGGCATTTTTTTTGTGTGTCTGCCTCTGATACCAGCGATGCCATTTGCAAACTGTGCCAAAAGAAACTGAGTTGTGGGATGTCCAACACCCACCTAGGTACAACTGCTTTGCGAAGGCACATGATCTTACATGACAAACGCCTATGGGATCAACACATGATGAGTACAAGCAGCACACAAATTCAAAGCCACCATCCTCCTCCTGGTCCAGCATTAGAGATGTCGCGAACATAAAATTTTCCGTTCGCGAACGGCGAATATGAATTTTTGCAAATGTTCGCGAACGGACGAACCGGGCGAACCGCCATAGACTTCAATAGGCAGGCGAATTTTAAAACCCACAGGGACTCTTTCTGGCCACAATAGTGATGGAAAAGTTGTTTCAAGGGGACTAACACCTGGACTGTGGCATGCCGGAGTGGGATCCATGGCAAAACTCCCATGGAAAATTACGTAGTTCACGCAGAGTCGGGTTTTAATCCATAAAGGGCATAAATCACCTAACATTCCTAAATTGTTTGGAATAACGTGCTTTAAAACATCAGGTATAATGTTGTATCGATCAGGTAGTGTAAGGGTTACGCCCGCTTCACAGTGACAGACCAAACTATGACAGACCAAACTCCCCGTTTAACGCACCGCAAACAACCCCAAACAGTCCATTTGCACAACCGCAAACTCCCCATTTGCACAAGGTTGGATACCAAGCTAGCCATGTCCAGTTCCTTGTCCTTACTGACGTCATTGAAGGTCTCTTCCTCCAACCAGCCATGTACAACACCAAGGGTCCCTGAAAGGTGACAACAAGCCCCCTGGGACGCCTGCTGTGGTTGGTCTTCCACCTCCTCAAAGCCACCTTCCTCCTCTGACTCCTCTTCTTCAGACTCCTCCCTCTGCATTGCCGCGGGTCCAGCAATCGACGACGACAAGGCTGCTTCTGGTGGTGATGGTGATTACAACTCTTCCTCTTCATGCTCATCTACGGCCTGATCCAGCACTCTTCGCAGGGCACGCTCCAGAAAAAACGCATATGGGATGAGGTCGATGATGTTGCATTAGGTTTGACTGACCAGGTTTGTCACCTCCTCAAAAGGACGCATGAGCCTACAGCCATTGTGCATGAGCGTTCAGTGTAATGTACTGTGCAATCCCAATATGAGTGGTGTGTTTAAGAAGTACTATTCCTATCAGCTTAATCCCTGTTACGTCCCCTATCAGGGGACGTGTATGGAATAGATTTTAGGAACCGGGAGATGGAAAAAGATGCTTGGTCGGTCCTCTTACTTCCAATTTGGGGCACTGCGCTTATGCCTTGCAATGTACTGTGCCACCAGATATGAATGGTGTGTTAAGTAGTACTATTCCTATCAGTTTAATCCCTGTTACGTCCCCTATCAGGGGCCGGTCTATGAAATAGATTTTAGGAACCGGGAGATGGAAAAAGATGCTTGGTTGGTCCTCCTACTTCCAATTTGGGGTATGAGTGGTGTGTTAAGTAGTACTATTCCTATCAGTTTAATCCCTGTTACGTCCCCTATCAGGGGACGTGTATGGAATAGATTTTAGACAACCGCAAAGAGTTGTCAATAGTTGACACACTCATGACATCAATTTTATTCCTCTATGCGTCAATCTTGGTGTAGTGATGACTGTGCACGTGCGCACGTTTGGGAGATTGCAGGCGATGGGGGTTTTTCAAAGTCTATGGTCGTGCTGAGGTAGTTCAGTGACAGTTAAGTGACCCAGAAAACAATGATTCTGCAGTGTGGGCCCATCGTTGGCCTAGTAGGCTTTAATGATCACCTTAGATGATCACAAAGAAAATTAATGTTTTTTCTATGCAAAATTATCCAGCCGATCGCTTTTGGTCTGTTCACAATGAAGCAACGACCTTATCATCTGGGGTGTGCCAACATTGCCATTTCCAACACACTCATAGAAGTGGTCGCTTCATTGTGATACGAAAGCCCCTTCACCACAACAAGGTAACGATCACGAAGGGGAATTGACAAATGTATGTGCCTTTTTTTTTTTTTTTTTGCAGCCACAGTGCAGCACCAGAGGCCAGAAAAATTGATGTTTTCCAGGCAGAAAGTGCACTAAAACATTGTGGTTTTAACCTTAGTTGGTGGCAGATAAGTCACGCAAGTCATCCGGCATGCAGAGATAAAATACAGCAGCGTGTGGACCATTTCTAGCCCAAGGCAGCTCATCTCATCATCACCAGGCCTTTATTAGTCAAATGTATCGCCCACTGTCAGTCCCTTCGGGATCCATGCCTCATTCATCTTAATAAAGGTGAGGTAATCTAGACTTTTTTGACCTAGGCGACTTCTCTTCTCAGTGACAATACCTCCTGCTGCACTGAAGGTCCTTTCTGACAGGACACTTGAAGCGGGGCAGGCCAGAAGTTCTATTGCAAATTGGGATAGCTCAGGCCACAGGTCAAGCCTGCACACCCAGTAGTCAAGGGGTTCATCGCTCCTCAGAGTGTCGATATCTGCAGTTAAGGCGAGGTAGTCTGCTACCTGTCGATCGAGTCATTCTCTGAGGGTGGACCCTGAAGGGCTGTGGCGATGCATAGGACTTAAAAAGCTCTGCATGTCCTCCATCAACAACACGTCTGTAAAGCGAGCTGTCCTTGCCGGCGTGGTCGTGGTAGGAGGATTACTTTCACCTCTTCCCCTGTTAGATTCCCGTTGTGCTGTGACATCACCCTTATACGCTGTGTAAAGCATACTTTTTAATTTATTTTGGAACTGCTGCATCCTTTCCGACTTGCGGTAATTCGGTAACATTTCAGGCACTTTCTGCTTATACCGGGGGTCTAGTAGCGTGGCCACCCAGTACAGGTCGTTCTCCTTCAGCCTTTTTATACGAGGGTCCCTCAACAGGCACGACAGCATGAAAGACCCCATTTGCACAAGGTTGGATGCCGAGCTACTCATGTCCTGTTCCTCGTCCTCAGTGATCTCACTGAAAGTCTGTTCTTCCCCCCCAGCCACGTACAACACCACGGGTACCAGATAGGTGACAACGAGCACCTTGGGATGCCTGCTGTGGTTGGTCTTCCTCCTCCTCCTGAAAGCCACATTCCTCCTCTGACTCCTCTTCCTCACACTCCTCTTCCAGCGTTGCCGAAAGGTCCAGCAAGCGATGCTGATAAGGCTGTTTCTGGTGGTGATGGTGACCACAACTCTTCCTCTTCACGCTCATCTACAGCCTGATCCAGCACTCTTCGCAGGGCATGCACCAGGAAGAAAACAAATAGGATGATGTCGCTGATGGTGCCTTCGGTGCGACTGACTAGGTTTTTCACCTCCTCAAAAGGACGCATGAGCCTACAGGCATTGCGCATGAGCGTCCAGTAACTTGGCAAAAAAATTCCCAGCTCCGCAGAGGCTGTCCTAGCACCCCGGTCATACAAATACTCGTTGACGGCTTTTTCTTGTTGGAGCAGGCGGTCGAACATTAGGAGTGTTGAATTCCAACGTGTCGGGCTGTCACAAATCAAGCGCCTCACTGGCATGTTGTTTCGCCGCTGAATATCGGAAAAGTGCACCATGGCCGTGTAGGAACGCCTGAAATGGCCACACACCTTCCTGGCCTGCTTGAGGACGTCCTGTAAGCCTGGGTACTTATGCACAAAGCGTTGTACAATCAGATTCAAAACATGCGCCATGCACGGCGCATGTGTCAACTTGACCGAATTCAATGCCACCAGCAAATTACTTCCGTTGTCACACACCACTTTGCCGATCTCCAGTTGGTGCGGAGTCAGCCACTGATCCACCTGTGCATTCAGGGCGGACAGGAGTGCTGGTCCGGTGTGACTCTCTTCTTTCAAGTAAGTCAACCACAAGACGGCGTGACACTGTCGTATCCGGGATGTGGAATAGCCCCTGGGGACCTGGGGGGGTGCCGTTGATGTGGAGCAAGATGCAGCAGCAGAAGAGGACTCAGCCGAGGAGCTTATGGAAGAGGATGGAGTAGGAGGAGTAGAGGAGGTGGCAGCAGGCCTGCCTGCAAGTCGTGGCGGTGTCACCAACTCCTCTGCAGAGCCACACATTCCATGCTTGGCAGCCGTCAGCAGGTTTACCCTATGCGCAGTGTAGGTGATATACCTGCCCTTACCGTGCTTTGCAGACCAGGTATCAGTGGTCAGATGGACCCTTGCCCCAACACTGTGTGCCAGACATGCCATGACTTCCTTTTGCACAATCGAGTACAGGTTGGCGATTGCCTTTTGTGCAAAGAAATTTCGGCCAGGTACCTTCCACTGCGGTATCCCAATAGCTACAAATTTTTGGAAGGCCTCAGACTCCACCAGCTTGTATGGTAAAAGCTGGCGGGCTAAGAGTTTCGACAAGCCAGCTGTCAGATGCCGGGCAAGGGGGTGACTTTGTGACATTGGCTTCTTACGCTCAAACATGTCCTTGACAGAGACCTGACTGTGGGCAGATGGGCAGGAACTGTTCAAGGCGAGAGACGGAGTGGAGGATGGGTGAGAGGGGGCAAGGAGAACAGCAGTGGTTGACGTGGCTGAAGATGCTGGACCAGGAGGAGGATGGCGGCTTTGAGTTTGTGTGCTGCTTGTACTCATGTGTTGATCCCATATGCGTTTGTGATTTGAGATCATGTGCCTTCGCAAAGCAGTTGTACCTAGGTGGGTGTTGGACTTCCCACGACTCCGTTTCTTTTGGCACAGGTAGCAAATGGAATCGCTGGTGTCAGAGGCAGACACACAAAAAAAATGCCACACTTCTGATCTCTGCAATGATGTCATTCTGGTGGTGGCAACAGCATGCGTTGATTGGCGTGCTGTCTGGCTGACCCCGGGTGCCGATGCATGCTGTCTGACTGTGCCACTAGCTCCTTGCGACGACCTCCCCCTGCTTCCAACTCGTCTCCTCCTCCTCTCTGTCTCCCCATCTGAACTTTTCCTCTGTTCTTCTCTTCGAGCGGGCACCCATGTGACATCTACGGACACATCGTCATCATCAACCGCTTCACTTGTATCTGACAACTCAGCAAAGGAAGCAGCAGCGGGTACAACATCATCATCATCACACCGTACGTCCATGTGTGTAATGCTGCCTGACTGAGACATATCCCTGTTATCTACATCCTCTGGCAATAATGGTTGCGCATCACTCATTTCTTCCAACTGATGTGTAAATAACTCCTCTGACAGATCAAGTGAAGTGGCTGTGGTGCTAGTGTTGGTGGTGGCGGCAGGCGGGCGAGTGGTAACTTGAGAGGTGCCCGAAGCTGAGCTGGAGGAGGATGGTGCGTCAAGGTTCCGAACGGAAGCTGTAGAAGATTGGGTGTCCTGTGTTAGCCAGTCAACTATGTCCTCAGAACTTTTCGAGTTCAGGGTACGTGGCCTCTGAACACTGGGCATTATTCTAGGGCCAAAGGGAATCACAGCACCATGACCACGACGGCCCCTGCGGGGTGGCCTGCTTCTGCCTGTAATTTTTTTTAGATTAGTTTAGTTGTACCATGCGTGCAGGCTACTGTGACACCAGATATGAGTTGCGATGGTGACACTATGCACTTGCAGGGCACAAAACACACAAACACGTGCAGGCAACAGACTGCTATTTATTCACAGTCAAAATCGTTTTTTTTTCTTAAATGTAATCTACTGTGACACCAGATATGAGTTGCGCAGGTGAAACTATGCACTTGCAGCAGGGCATAAAACACACGCGCGCGTGCAGGCAACTCACTGCTATTTATTCACAGTCAAAATTGTTGTTTTTCTTTAAATGTAATCTACTGTGACACCAGATATGAGTTGCGCTGGTGACACTATGCACTTGCAGGGACTGAAACACACACACGCGTGCAGGCAACTCACTGCTATTTATTCACAGTCAAAACTGTTGTTTTTCTTTAAATGTAATCTAATGTGACACCAGATATGAGTTGCGCTGGTGACACTATGCACTTGCAGGGCCTGAAACACACACACGCGTGCAGGCAACTGACTGCTATTTATTCACAGTCAAAATGATTGTTTTTCTTTAAATGTAATCTAATGTGACACCAGATATGAGTTGCGCTGGTGACACTATGCACTTGCAGGGCCTGAAACACACACACGCCTGCAGGCAACTGACTGCTATTTATTCACAGTCAAAATTGTTGTTTTTCTTTAAATGTAATCTAATGTGACACCAGATATGAGTTGCGCTGGTGACACTATGCACTTGCAGGGCCTGAAACACACACACGCGTGCAGGCAACTGACTGCTATTTATTCACAGTCAAAATAGTTGTTTTTCTTTAAATGTAATCTAATGTGACAGCAGATATGAGTTGCGCTGGTGACACTATGCACTTTCAGCAGGGCAAGAAACACACACACACGTGCAGGCAACTGACTGCTATTTATTCACAGTCAAAATTGTTGTTGTTTTTTAAATGTAATCTAATGTGACACCAGATATGAGTTGCGCTGGTGACACTATGCACTTGCAGGGCATGAAACACACGCGCGTTGAGGCAACTGACTGCTATTATATTATTATTTTTTTAAATGCAAGCTTCTGTGACACCAGATATGAGTGGTGGCACTGGGCAAGTGGACACAGTATACACTGTGAGCCTGACACACACGCTGGCAGGCATTCAACTGCAATTAGATTACACAGAAAAAAAAAAAGCAGACTGATGTTCTAGTCCTAAAAAGGGCTTTTTGGGGTGCTGTCCTTATAGCAGAGATCAGATGAGTCTTTCAGGACTGTAGTGGACACTGAAAACACTGGCCTAGCTATCGATTTCCCTTTTAAATCAGCAGCAGCTACACTGTCCCTCCTCTCACTAAGAATGCAGCTTCCGAATGAATCTAAAATGGATGTTGTCCAGGAGGTGGGAGGGTCTGGGAGGGAGAGTATGATGCTGATTGGCTGGAATGTGTCTGCTGACTGTGAGGTACAGGGTCAAAGTTTACTCAATGATGACGAATAGGGGGCAGACAGAACATTGCATATGTTCGCCCGCAGCGGCGAACGCGAACAAGCGATGTTCGCCGGAAACTGTTCGCCGGCGAATAGTTCGGGACATCTCTATCCAGCATTTTCAGCCATGTCAACCACTGCTGTCCTCCTTGCTCTCTCTCAACCACCCGCCACTCCGCCTCTCACCTTCAGCAGTTCCTGCTCATCTGCCCACAGTCAGGTGTCTGTCAAGGAAATGTTTGAGCGTAAGAAGCCAATGTCACAGAGTCACCCCCTTGCCCGGCATCTGACAGCTGGCTTGTCGGAACTCTTAGCCCGCCAGCTTTTACCATACAAGCTGGTGGAGTCTGAGGCCTTCCAAAAATGTGTAGCTATTGGGACACCGCAGTGGAAGGTACCCGGCCAAATTTTTTTTCACAAAAGGCAATCCCCAACCTGTACTCTATTGTGAAAAAGGAAGTCAATGCATGTCTGGCACACAGTGTTGGGGCAAGGGTCCATCTGACCACTGATACCTGGTTTGCAAAGCATGGTCAGGGCAGGTATATCACGTACACTGCGTATTGGGTAAACCTGCTGACGGCTGCCAAGCATGGAATGCGTGGCTTTGCAGAGGAGTTGGTGACACCGCCACGACTTGCAGGCAGACCTGTTGCCACCTCCTCTACTCCTCCTACTCCATCCTCTTCCATAACCTCCTCGGCTGAGTCCTCTTCTGCTGCTGCGTCTTGCTCCACATCAATGGCACCCCCCCAGCTCCCCAGGGGCTATTCCACATCCCGGATACGACAGTGTCACGCCGTCTTGTGGTTGACTTGCCTGAAAGTAGAGAGTCACACCGGACCAGCACTCCTGTCCGCCCTGAATGCACAGGTGGATCAGTGGCTGACCCCGCACCAACTGGAGATCGGCAAAGTGGTGTGTGACAACGGAAGCAATTTGTTGGCGGCATTAAATTTGGGCAAGTTTACATATGTGCCGTGCATGGCACATGTGTTGAATCTGATCGTACAACGCTTTGTGCATAAGTACCCAGGCTTACAGGACGTCCTCAAGCAGGCCAGGAAGGTGTGTGGACATTTCAGGCGTTTCTACTTGGCCATGGCGCACTTTTCCGACATTCTACATTGCACGGCGCACGCGCCGTGCCCCAAATTGGAATTAAGAGGACCGACCAAGTATCTTTTTCCATCTCCTGGTTCCTAAAATCTATTCCATACATCGGCCCCTGATTGAGGACGTAACAGGGATTAAACTGATAGGAATAGTACTACTTAACACACCACTCATATAGGGTGGCACAGTACATTGCACGGCGCACGCGCAGTGCCCCAAATTGGAAGTGACAGGACCGACCAACCATCTTTTTCCATCTCCCGGTTCCTAAAATCTATTCCATACACCGGCCCCTGATAGGGGACAAAACAGAGATTAAACTGGTAAGAATTTTAATTTAAAAAAAAGAGGACACCTTCTGTGAGGTACAGGGTCAAAGTTTACTCAATGATGACGAATAGGGGGCAGACCGAACATTGCATATGTTCGCCCGCAGCGGCGAACGCGAACAAGCGATGTTCGCCGGGACCGACCAACCATCTTTTTCCATCTCCCGGTTCCTAAAATGTATTCCATACACCGGCCCCTGATAGGGGACAAAACAGAGATTAAACTGGTAAGAATTTTAATTTTAAAAAAGAGGACACCTTCTGCGGAGCTGGGTATTTTTGGGCCGCGTTACTGAATGCTCATGCACAATGGCTGTAGGCTCATGCGTCCTTTTGCGGAGGTGACAAACCTGGTCAGTCAAACCGAAGGCAACATCATCGACCTCATCTTATATGCGTTTTTTCTGGAGCGTGCCCTGCGAAGAGTGCTGGATCAGGCCGTAGATGAGCATGAAGAGGAAGAGTTGTGGTCACCATCACCACCAGAAGCAGCCTTGTCGTCGATTGCTGGACCTGCGGCAATGCAGAGAGAGGAGCCTGAAGAAGAGGAGTCAGAGGAGGAAGGTGGCTTTGAGGAGGTGGAAGACCAACCACAGCAGGTGTCCCAGGGGGCTTGTTGTCACCTTTCTGGGACCCTTGGTGTTGTACATGGCTGGGTGGAGGAAGAGACCTTCAATGACGTCAGTGAGGACAGGGAATGGGACATGGCTAGCTTGGTATCCAACCTTGTGCAAATGGGGAGTTTGCGGTTGTGCAAATAGACTGTTTGCGGTTGTTTGCGGTGCGTTAAACGGGGAGTTTAGTCTGTCAGAGTTTAGTCTGTCACTGTGAAGCGGCCGTAACCCTTACACTACCTGATCAATACAACATCATACCTGATGTTTTAAAGCATGTTATTTTAAGCAATTTAGGAATGTTAGGTGATTTATACCCTTTATGGATTAAAACCCGACTCTGCGTCAACTACGTAATTTTCCATGGGAGTTTTGCCATGGATTCCCCTCCGGCATGCCACAGTCCAGGTGTTAGTCCCCTTGAAACATCTTTTCCATCACTATTGTGGCCAGAAAGAGTCCCTGTGGGTTTTAAAATTCGCCTGCCTATTGAAGTCTATGGCTGTTCGCCCGGTTACATTTGCAGAAACTCACGTTCCCCGTTCGCGAACGGAAAATTTTATGTTCGCGACATCTCTAGTTGCTAGTATTCACTCCCCTGCTCATTTTGGTACGGCACAGGATGCAAATGACAATTCTTTTATCGTCCACACTTTCCTCAAAAAACACCTACTCCTTGGCAAGGGAGATAGCAGCAAGGGGGTGCTCCAGGGAACAGTTGCGGGCCTGTTTGGTGTAGCCCATCCCACTGCCTCTTCCAGCTTGCTGTGGATCCCTCCCCCTCTGCTGTTCCCCTCCGTCATCTTCTTCTGAATGTGGATGCTCAAGAGTTTGGGAATCAGTGCACAAGATCTCCTCATGTCCCTCTTCAATCAGGCTTGGTGAGAGGCCAAAATCAAGGAATGGCGAGGAAAAGAGCTCCTCGGAATATCCGAGTGTGGGATCATTTGTTTGCCAAGACTCTCCATGGTGGGAGTAACGAGGATCAGGGTGAGGATTCTGTTGACCAGACTCTTGACTACTGAGACTTTGTGGAAGACAGGGTGGTGCTTAACTGACTGGAAGCATTATCTGCTGCAATCCAACCTACCACTTGGTTCGCACTGGTGTGACTTTGAGAGTGGTGTCCTGCGTCGCCCTACAAACTTGGACATGAAGCTAGGAATTGCGGATGAGTGTGTTTCTTGTGCTCTGGCAGCAGGCACAGCTTCAATGCACCCAGGGCCACGGCCTCTGCATGCACCATCAGCAGCACGGCCACTTCCCCGTACCTTAATGCTTGCCTTAAGCATATTAAATGGTATATACAGTTGCAAGAAAAAGTATGTGAACCCTTTGGAATGATATCGATTTCTGCACAAATTGGTCATAAAATGTGATCTGATCTTCATCTAAGTCACAACAACAGACAATCACAGTCTGCTTAACCTGTTACGGACACAGGGCGTATAGGTACGCCCTGATGTCCTGGTACTTAAGGACTCAGGGCGTACCTGTACGACCTGTGTATTTCCGATCACCGCCGCGCGGCGGGCGGTGATCGGAACCTGGTGCCTGCTCAAATTATCTCACAGGCCGGAAGCTGTATGAGTAATACACACAGTATTACTCATACAGCCAATGCATTCAAATACAGAAGTATTAGAATGCATTGTAAAAGGGATTAGAGCCCCCAAAAGTTGAAGTCCCAAAGTGGGACAAAAAATAAAGTAAAAAAAAAGTTGAAAAAATGAAGTTTTCCCCCCCAAAAATTAAAAGTTCCAAGTAAAAATAAACAAAAACGTCATTTTCCCAAAATAAAGTTAAAAAAAATAGGTAAAAAATAGGGAAAAAATAAAGTAAACATATTAGGTATCGCCGCGTCCGTATCGACCAGCTCTATAAACATATCACATGACCTAACCCCTCAGATGAACACCGTAAAAAATAAAATCTGTGCTAAATAAACCATTTTTTTGTTACCTTACATCACAAAAAGTACAACAGTAAGCGATCAAAAAGGCGTATGACCACCAAAATAGTACCAAACTAACCGTCACCTCATCCCACAAAAAATGAGACCCAACCTAAGACAATCACCCATAAAATAAAATAAAACTATGGCTCAGAATATTTAGACACTAAAACATCATTTTTTTTGTTTTAAAAAAGCTGTTATTGTGTAAAACTTAGGCCTCCTGCACACAAACGTATTTTTTTGCGGTCCGCAAAACGGGGTTCCGTTTTCCCGTGATCCGTGACCGTTTTTTCGTCCGTGGGTCTTCCTTGATTTTTGGAGGATCCACGGACAGGAAAAAAAAGTCGTTTTGGTGTCCGCCTGGCCGTGCGGAGCCAAACGGATCCGTCCTGAATTACAATGCAAGTCAATGGGGACGGATCCGTTTGAATATACTAACAGAACTGAGGCTCCGATCGGTAACCATGGCAACCAGGACGCTACTGCAGTCCCGGTTGCCATGGTTACTTAGCAATTTGTAGAACCATTATACTTACCTGCGAGCTGCGATCTCTGCGTCCGGCCGGGAGCTCCTCCTACTGGTAAGTGACAGGCCCGGCCGGGAGCTCCTCCTACTGGTAAGTGACATGACCTGTCACTTACCAGTAGGAGGAGCTCCCGGCCGGACCTGTCACTTACCAGTAGGAGGAGCTACCGGCGGGACGCAGAGATCGCAGCTCGCAGGTAAGTATAATGGTTCTACAAATTGCTAAGTAACCATGGCAACCGGGACTGCAGTAGCGTCCTGGTTGCCATGGTTACCGATCGGAGCCTCAGTTCTGTTAGTATATTCTAACCTGAAGCGTCCCCATCACCATTGGAACGCCTCTGTGTTAGAATATACTGTCGGTTCTGAGTTTTCACGAAGTGAAAACTCAGCTATGAAAAAGCTTTTATGCAGACGGATCTTCGGATCCGTCTGTATAAAAAGTAACCTACGGCCACGGATCACGGACACGGATGCCAATCTTGTGTGCATCCGTGTTCTTTCACGGACCCATTGACTTGAATGGGTCCGTGAACCGTTGGCCGTGAAAAAAATAGGACAGGTCATATTTTTTTCACGGCCAGGAAACACGGATCACGGATGCGGCTGCAAAACGGTGCATTTTCCGATTTTTCCACGGACCCATTGAAAGTCAATGGGTTCGCGAAAAAAAAACGGAAAACGGCACAACGGCCATGGGTGCACACAACGGTCGTGTGCATGAGGCCTTAAGTAAATTAAACAAAGTATACATATTAGGTATCGCCGCGTCCGTATCGACCGGCTCTATAAAAATATCACATGACCTAATTCCTCAGGTGAACACTGTAAAAAAAAAAAAAAAAGGTTTTAAAAAAGCCATTTTTTGTCATCTTACATCACAAAAAGTGTAAAGATAATTGCTCAAAAACTGAAAAAACTATAGCTCTCAGACTAGGAAAAATGATATTATTGTGTAAAACTTACATAAATAAAAAAAAGTATACATATTAGGTATTGCCACGTCTGTAATAACCTGCTTTATAAAAATATCACATGACCTAACCCCTGAGGTGGAAAAAAAAAAAACGATAAAAAAAGCCATTTTTTGTCACCTTACATCACAAAAAGTGTAATAGCAAGCGATCAAAAAGTCATACGCACCCCAAAATAGTGCCAATCAAACCGTCATCTCATCCAGCAAAAAGTGTAAAAAAAGCCATTTTTTGTCATCTTACATCACAAAAAGTGTAATAGCAAGCGATCAAAAAGTCATATGCACCCCAAAATAGTGAAAATAGTGCCAATCAAACCGTCATTTCATCCCGCAAGAAATGAGACCCTACCTAAAATAATCGCTCAAAAACTGAAAAAAACTATAGCTCTCAGACTATGAAAAATGATATTATTGTGTAAAACTTACATAAATAAAAAAAAAGTATAGATATTAGGTATCGCCGCATCTGTAATAACCTCCTTTATAAAAATATCACATGACCTAACCCCTCAGGTGAAAAACAACGAAAAAGCCATTTTTTGTCATCTTACATCACAAAAAGTGTAATAGCAAGCGATCAAAAAGTCATACGCACCCCAAAATAGTGCCAATCAAACCGTCATCTCATCCCGCAAAAATCATACCCTACCTAAGATAATCGCCCAAAAATTGAAAAAACTATGGCTCTCAGACTAAGGAGACACTTAAACATGAATTTTCTTGTTTCAAAAATGATATTATTGTGTAAAACTTACATAAATAAAAAAAGTTAACAAATTAGGTATCGCCGTGTCCGTAATAACCTGCTTTATAAAAATATCACATTACCTAACCCTTCAGATGAACACCGTAAAAAAAAAAAAAGTGTAAAAAAAGCAATTTTTTGTCACCTAATATCAGAAAAAGGTAATAGCAAGCGATCAAAAAGTCATACGCACCCCAAAATAGTGCCAATCAAACCGTCATTTTATCCTGCACAAATTATATCCTATTTAAGATAATCGCCCAAAAACTGAAAAAACTATGGCTCTCAGACTATGGAGACACTAAAACATGATTTTTTTGGTTTAAAAAATGAAATCATTGTGTAAAACTTACATAAATAAAAAAAAATATATACATATTAGGTATCGCCGCTTCCGTATCGACCGGCTCTATTAAAATATCACATGACCTAACCCCTCAGATAAACACCGTAAAAAAATAAATAAAAAAAAACAGTGTAAAAAAAAGCCATTTTTGGTCATCTTTAGAGTTGAGCGAACACCTGGATGTTCGGGTTCGAGAAGTTCGGCCGAACTTTCCGGAAATGTTCGGGTTCGGGATCCGAACCCGACCCGAACTTCGTCCCGAACACGAACCCCATTGAAGTCAATGGGGACCCAAACTTTTCGGCACTAAAAAGGCTGTAAAACAGCCCAGGAAAGAGCTAGAGGGCTGCAAAAGGCAGCAACATGTAGGTAAATCCCCTGCAAACAAATGTGGATAGGGAAATGAATTAAAATTAAAATTAAAAAAATAAAAATTAACCAATATCAGAATCTGGCCTTATGTCAGCGCAGAATCAGTCTTCATGTCATAGCAGAGAATCAGGCTTCACGTCACCCACCACTGGAACAGGCCACTGTCACATATTTAGGCCCAGGCACCCAGGCAGAGGAGAGAGGTCCCGTAACAGAGAATCTGGCCTTATGTCAGCGCAGAATCAGTCTTCATGTCATAGCAGAGAATCAGGCTTCACGTCACCCACCACTGGAACAGGCCACTGTCACATATTTAGGCCCCGGCACCCAGACAGAGGAGAGAGGTCCCGTAACAGAGAATCTGGCCTTATGTCAGCACAGAATCTGTCTTCATGTCATAGCAGAGAATCAGGCTTCACGTCACCCACCACTGGAACAGGCCACTGTCACATATTTAGGCCCCGGCACCCAGACAGAGGAGAGAGGTCCCGTAACAGAGAATCTGGCCTTATGTCAGCACAGAATCTGTCTTCATGTCATAGCAGAGAATCAGGCTTCACGTCACCCACCACTGGAACAGGCCACTGTCACATATTTAGGCCCAGGCACCCAGACAGAGGAGAGAGGTCCCGTAACAGAGAATCTGGCCTTATGTCAGCGCAGAATCTGTCTTCATGTCATAGCAGAGAATCAGGCTTCACGTCACCCACCACTGGAAAAGGCCACTGTCACATATTTAGGCCCAGGAACCCAGGCAGAGGAGAGAGGTCCCGTAACAGAGAATCTGGCTTCATATCAGCACAGAATCAGTCTTCATGTCATAGCAGAGAATCAGGCTTCACGTCACCCACCACTGGAACAGGCCACTGTCACATATTTAGGCCCAGGCACCCAGGCAGAGGAGAGAGGTCCCGTAACAGAGAATCTGGCCTTATGTCAGCACAGAATCTGTCTTCATGTCATAGCAGAGAATCAGGCTTCACGTCACCCACCACTGGAACAGGCCACTGTCACATATTTAGGCCCCGGCACCCAGACAGAGAAGAGAGGTCCCGTAACAGAGAATCTGGCCTTATGTCAGCACAGAATCTGTCTTCATGTCATAGCAGAGAATCAGGCTTCACGTCACCCACCACTGGAACAGGCCACTGTCACATATTTAGGCCCAGGCACCCAGGCAGAGGAGAGAGGTCCCGTAACAGAGAATCTGGCCTTATGTCAGCACAGAATCTGTCTTCATGTCATAGCAAAGAATCAGGCTTCACGTCACCCACCACTGGAACAGGCCACTGTCACACATTTAGGCCCCAGCACTCAGACAGAGGAGAGGTTCATTCAACTTTGGGTTGCCCCGCAATATAATGGTAAAAATAAAATAAAAATAGTATTGAATGAGGAAGTGCCCTGGAGTAGAATAATATATTGTTAAGGGGAGGTAGTTAATATCTAATCTGCACAAGGGATGGACAGGTCCTGTGGGATCCATGCCTGGTTCATTTTTATGAACGTCAGCTTGTCCACATTGGCTGTAGACAGGCGGCTGCGTTTGTCTGTAATGACGCCCCCTGCCGTGCTGAATACACGTTCAGACAAAACGCTGGCCGCCGGGCAAGCCAGCACCTCCAAGGCATAAAAGTCTAGCTCTGGCCACGTGGACAATTTGGAGACCCAGAAGTTGAATGGGGCCGAACCATCAGTCAGTACGTGGAGGGGTGTGCACAGGTACTGTTCCACCATGTTAGTAAAATGTTGCCTCCTGCTAACACGTTCCGTATCAGGTGGTGGTGCAGTTAGCTGTGGCGTGGTGACAAAACTTTTCCACATCTCTGCCATGCTAACCCTGCCCTCAGAGGAGCTGGCCGTGACACAGCTGCGTTGGCGACCTCTTGCTCCTCCTCTGCCTTCACCTTGGGCTTCCACTGGTTCCCCTGTGACATTTGGGAATGCTCTCAGTAGCGCGTCTACCAACGTGCGCTTGTACTCGCGCATCTTCCTATCACGCTCCAGTGTAGGAAGTAAGGTGGGCACATTGTCTTTGTACCGGGGATCCAGCAGGGTGGCAACCCAGTAGTCCGCACACGTTAAAATGTGGGCAACTCTGCTGTCGTTGCGCAGGCACTGCTGCATGTAGTCGCTCATGTGTGCCAGGCTGCCCAGCGGTAAGGACAAGCTGTCCTCTGTCGGAGGCGTATCGTCATCGTCCTGTGTTTCCCCCCAGCCACGCACCAGTGATGGGCCCGAGCTGCTTTGGGTGCCACCCCGCTGTGAACATGCTTCATCCTCATCCTCCTCCACCTCCTCCTCATCCTCGTCCTCCTCGTCCTCCAGTAATGGGCCCTGTCTGGCCACATTTGTACCTGGCCTCTGGTGTTGCAAAAAACCTCCCTCTGAGTCACTTTGAAGAGACTGGCCTGAAAGTGCTAAAAATGACCCCTCTTCCTCCTCTTCCTCCTGGGCCACCTCCTCTTCCATCATCGCCCTAAGTGTTTTCTCAAGGAGACATAGAAGTGGTATTGTAACGCTGATAATGGCGTCATCGCCACTGGCCATGTTGGTGGAGTACTCGAAACAGCGCAACAGGGCACACAGGTCTCGCATGGAGGCCCAGTCATTGGTGGTGAAGTGGGGCTGATCTGCAGTGCGACTGACCCGTGCGTGCTGCAGCTGAAACTCCACTATGGCCTGCTGCTGCTCGCACAGTCTGTCCAGCATATGCAAGGTGGAGTTCCACCTGGTGGGCACGTCGCATATGAGGCGGTGAGCGGGAAGGCCGAAGTTACGCTGTAGCGCAGACAGGCGAGCAGCGGCAGGGTGTGAACGCCGGAAGCGTGAACAGACAGCACGCACTTTATGCAGCAGCTCTGACATGTCGGGGTAGTTGCGAATGAACTTCTGCGCCACCAAATTCAGCACATGCGCCAGGCAAGGGATGTGCGTCAAACCGGCTAGTCCCAGAGCTGCAACGAGATTTCGCCCATTATCGCACACCACCAGGCCGGGCTTGAGGCTCACCGGCAGCAACCACTCGTCGGTCTGTTGTTCTATACCCCGCCACAACTCCTGTGCGGTGTGGGGCCTGTCCCCCAAACATATGAGTTTAAGAACGGCCTGCTGACGTTTACCCTGGGCTGTGCTGAAGTTGGTGGTGAAGGTGTGTGGCTGACTGGATGAGCAGGTGGAAGAAGAGGAGGAGGAAGCTGAGTAGGAGGAGGAGGAGACAGGAGGCAAAGAATGTTGCCCTGCGATCCTTGGCGGCGGAAAGACGTGCGCCAAACAGCTCTCCGCCTGGGGCCCAGCCGCCACTACATTTACCCAGTGTGCAGTTAGGGAGATATAGCGTCCCTATCCGTGCTTACTGGTCCACGTATCTGTGGTTAGGTGGACCTTGCCACAGATGGCGTTGCGCAGTGCACACTTGATTTTATCGGACACTTGGTTGTGCTGGGAAAGCACGGCTCTCTTGGAGAAGTAGTGCTGGCTGGGAACAACATACTGTGGGACAGCAAGCGACATGAGCTGTTTGAAGCTGTGTGTGTCCATCAGCCTAAATTACAGCATTTTATAGGCCAGTAGTTTAGAAATGCTGGCATTCAGGGCCAGGGATCGAGGGTGGCTAGGTGGGAATTTACGCTTTCTCTCAAATGTTTGTGAGATGGAGAGCTGAACGCTGCCGTGTGACATGGTTGAGATGCTTGGTGACGCAGGTGGTGGTGTTGGTGGTACATCCCATGTTTGCTGGGCGGCAGGTGCCAACGTTCCTCCAGAGGTGGAGGAAGAGGCCGAGGCAGCGGCAGCAGCAGAAGAGGCCGAGGCGGTGGCAACAGCAGAAGAGGTAGCAGGGGGAGCCTGAGTGAGTTCCTTGTTTTTAAGGTGTTTACTATACTGCAGTTCATGCTTTGCATGCAGGTGCCCGGTAATGCAGGTTGTGCTAAGGTTTAGAACGTTAATGCCTCGCTTCAGGCTCTGATGGCACAGCGTGCAAACCACTCGGGTCTTGTCGTCAGCACATTGTTTGAAGAAGTGCCATGCCAGGGAACTCCTTGAAGCTGCCTTTGGGGTGCTCGGTCCCAGATGGCGGCGGTCAGTAGCAGGCGGAGTCTCTTGGCGGCGGGTGTTCTGATTTTGCCCACTGCTCCCTCTTTTGCTACGTTGTTGGCTCGGTCTCACCACTGCCTCTTCCTCCGAACTGTGAAAGTAAGTGGCACGACCTTCATTCCATGTGGGGTCTAGGACCTCATCGTCCCCTGCATCGTCTTCCACCCAGTCTTGATCCCTGACCTCCTGTTTAGTCTGCATACTGCAGAAAGACGCAGCAGTTGGCACCTGTGTTTCGTCATCATCAGATACGTGCTGAGGTGGTATTCCCATGTCCTCATCATCAGGAAAAATAAGTGGTTGTGCGTTAGTGCATTCTATCTCTTCCACCCCTGGGGAAGGGCTAGGTGGATGCCCTTGGGAAACCCTGGCAGCAGAGTCTTCAAACAGCATAAGAGACTGCTGCATAACTTGAGGCTCAGACAGTTTCCCTGATATGCATGGGGGTGATGTGACAGACCGATGGGCTTGGTTTTCATGCGCCATCTGTGCGCTTTCTGCAGAAGACTGGGTGGGAGATAATGTGAACGTGCTGGATCCACTGTCGGCCACCCAATTGACTAATGCCTGTACCTGCTCAGGGCTTACCATCCTTAGAACGGCATTGGGCCCCACCAAATATCGCTGTAAATTCTGCTGGCTACTGGGACCTGAGGTAGTTGGTTCACTAGGACGTGTGGCTGTGGCAGAACGGCCACGTCCTCTCCCAGCACCAGAGGGTCCACTAACACCACCACGACCATGTCCACGTACGCGTCCGCGTCCCTTATTAGATGTTTTCCTCATTGTTCCCGTTCACCACAATTTTGAGAATGGCAAATTTGGGAATAGTTTTTCCACCCAGAACAAAAAGTGTGCTTTTACGGTCACTACAAATAACTTGACCAGCTAAAACAGTACAGATTTGGTTGAATAGAAATGTGAGGCCTGTTTTTTTTTTGCGCTGTGTGACAGGTATAGGTTTAATCACAGAATTAGACTTGTATCTGCACAGTAGTGTGTGTGTTAAGTTTTTCTGAATGACACTATCAGCACCTTGAATGTAAGATATCCTTTTTGGGATAGATTTCAAGTTGGCCTCATATAGCAGAAACTAGTTATTTTGAGAATGGCAAATTTGGGAATAGTTTTTCAACCCAGAACAAAAACTGTGCTTTTACGGTCACTACAAATAACTTGACCAGCTAAAACCGTACAGATTTGGTTGAATAGAAATGTGAGGCCTGTTTTTTTTTGCGCTGTGTGACAGGTATAGGTTTAATCACAGAATTAGACTTGTATCTGCACGGTAGCGTGTGTGTTAAGTTTTTCTGAATGACACTATCAGCACCTTCAATGTAAGATATCCTTTTTGGGATAGATTTCAAGTTGGCCTTATATAGCAGAAACTAGTTATTTTGAGAATGTCAAATTTGGGAATAGTTTTTCAACCCAGAACAAAAAGTGTGCTTTTACGGTCACTACAAATAACTTGACCAGCTAAAACCGTACAGATTTGGTTGAATAGAAATGTGAGGCCTGGTTTTTTTTTGCGCTGTGTGACAGGTATAGGTTTAATCACAGAATTAGACTTGTATCTGCACGGTAGCGTGTGTGTTAAGTTTTTCTGAATGACACTATCAGCACCTTCAATGTAAGATATCCTTTTTGGGATAGATTTCAAGTAGGCCTCATATAGCAGAAACTAGTTATTTTGAGAATGGCATATTTGGGAATAGTTTTTCAACCCAGAACAAAAAGTGTGCTTTTACGGTCACTACAAATTACTTGACCAGCTAAAACAGTACAAATTTGGTTGAATAGAAATGTGAGGCCTGTTTTTTTTTTGCGCTGTGTGACAGGTATAGGTTTAATCACAGAATTAGACTTGTATCTGCACAGTAGTGTGTGTGTTAAGTTTTTCTGAATGACACTATCAGCACCTTGAATGTAAGATATCCTTTTTGGGATAGATTTCAAGTTGGCCTCATGTAGCAGAAACTAGTTATTTTGAGAATGGCAAATTTGGGAATAGTTTTTCAACCCAGAACAAAAAGTGTGCTTTTACGGTCACTACAAATTACTTGACCAGCTAAAACAGTACAAATTTGGTTGAATAGAAATGTCAGGTCAATTTTTTAGGCGCTGGGTGACAGGATCAACTTGCCCCTGATGTAGTATATGGCCAAAAAATAACCACACTATTGATTGTTAAATGCACTTGGGTGACACAGGCTCAGCCTGCACCAGATGTAGTATATGGCAAAAAAATAACCAGACTGTTGATGGTTAAATGCACTTCGGTGACACAGGCTCAGCCTGCAGTAGATGTAGTATATGGCCAAAAAATAACCAGACTGTTGATGGTTAAATGCACTTCGGTGACACAGGCTCAGCCTGCAGCTGATGTAGGATATAGCAAAAAATAACCACACTATTGATAGTTAAATACACTTGGTGATAGCTTGTGCTGGCGCACCACAAGCCACAAAATGGCCGCTGATCACCCCAGAAAAAAGAGATCTAAAAACGCTCTGGGCAGCCTCAAAAAAGTGAGCAAGTCGATATTAGCACTTCAATGATCCACAGCTGCAGATCGATCACAGAATGAAGTCTTTTGGAGGAGTTAATCTGCCTAATCTCGCCCTAACGTCGCAGCAGCAACCTCTCCCTATGCTTGAATCAGCAGAGTGACGAGCAGCGCTACTTGACCCAAGCTTATATAGAGGCTGGGTCACATGCTGCACTGGCCAATCACAGCCATGCCAATAGTAGGCAAGGCTGTGATTGCCTCTTGTGGCAAGTAGTATGACGCTTGTTGATTGGCTGCTTTGCAGCCTTTCAAAAAGCGCCAAGAAAGCGCCGAACACCGAACCCGAACCCAGACTTTTACGAAAATGTTCGGGTTCGGGTCCGTGTCACGGACACCCCAAAATTCGGTACGAACCCGAACTATACAGTTCGGGTTCGCTCATCCCTAGTTATCTTACATCACAAAAAGTGTAATAGCAAGCGATCAAAAAGTCATATGCACCCCAAAATAGTGCCAATCAAACCATCATCTCATCCCTCAAAAATCATACCCTACCCAAGATAATCGCCCAAAAACTGAAAAAACTATGGATCTCAGACTATGGAGACACTAAAACATGATTTTTTTTGTTTCAAAAATGAAATCATTCTGTAAAACTTAGATAAATAAAAAAAGTATACATATTAAGTATAGCCGCGTCCATATCGACCGGCTCTATAAAAATATCACATGACCTAACCTCTCAGGTGAACAGCAGTTTACGACCACATATGGGGTGTTTCTGTAAACTACAGAATCAGGGCCATAAATATTGAGTTTGGTTTGGCTGTTAACCCTTGCTTTGTAACTGGAAAAAAATATTAAAATGGAAAATCTGCCCAAAAAGTGAAATTTTGAAATTGTATCTCTATTTTCCATTAATTCTTGTGGAACAGCTAAAGGGTTAACGACATTTGTAAAATCAGTTTTGAATACCTTGAGGGGTGTAGTTTCTAGAATGGGGTCATTTTTGGGTGGTTTCTAGTGTTGATCACGAATATTCGAATTTTGAATTTTTATCACGAATATAGGTACTTCAAAAATTTGCGAATATTTCGATTATGGTGATATATATTCATAATTTCGAATATTCAATTTTTTTTTATCAGTACACATGATCCCTCCCTGCTTCTAGCTTGTGGGCAAATGAGAAGGCTGCAGTATTTTTGACTTTAGGAGTAGTGTTTGCGAATTTTCGTAATGCAAATTTTTTTGTAATGCAAATTTTTTGTAATGCAAATTTTTTTGGAATGCAAATTTTTATTTCGAATTTTTCAAATTACAACTATTAGACAAAGAAGATTATAGCACTATATTAGCTAAATTGCTATAACTTTGTTTTTTCGAATATTCGTAATATTCTAAAACAAAAATATATAGCAATATAGTGAATATTTGAAAAAAATAAATAATATAGAGCAATTTAGCTAATATAGTGCTATAATCTTCTTTGTCTAATAGTTGTAAATTGAATAATTCGCATATTACACGATCATTACCGAATGATCTAAGTTTATGATGTAATTCGAATTTGCGAATATTCGATGAATATTTTACAAAATATTCGCGAAATATCGCGAATTCGAATATGACCCCTGCCGCTCATCACTAGTTTCTATTATGTAAGCCTCACAAAGTGACTTCAGACCTGAACTGGTCCTTAAAAAGTTGGTTTTTGAAAATTTCGGAGAAATTTCAAGATTTACTTCTAAACTTCTAAGCCTTGTAACGTCCCCTAAAAATAAAATGTCATTCCCAAAATGATCCAAACATGAAGTAGACATATGGGGAATGTAAACTAATAACTTTTTTTGTAGGTATTTCTATGTATTATAGAAGTAGAGAAATTGAAACTTGGAAATTTGAAAATTTTTACAAAATGCTTGCAAGTATGTCACACATACAGTAGCGCAGGTTTTGTAAGTGTATGCGCAAATAAATTACACTGAATGTCACAGATATTTAGGATGCGCAAACGTTATACAGGAGATGTAACGCAGGTAATGTTGCTGTCAGCAGCGGCCAAACAATTGCGCTGAATGTCACAGATATTTAGGATGCGCAAATGTAACACGACAGATGTACCAGAGGTTGTGTCACTGTCAGAAGCGGCCAAACAGTTGCAGGCAATTTAGCGCAGGTTGCAGCCAGATAAAACAATAGTCCTTAAAAGGACTTTTGAGTTTCTCACACCTTTCAACACTAAACCCTGCCTAAAAAAAAAAAATTCTTGTCCCTACACTATCGGTCCCTTCTGCTGCAGCTTGCCTTGACTAAGATTGAGCCGAACCACGTGTCACCGGGTGCTATATATTTCAGCCAATCACTGTAATGCCAGTAACCAACATAGCTACATTACAGTGAGTGCCATTTCTCACCTGCATGTTTATTGGCTGCGTAGGATGCATTTGTTGCCCAACACTAGTTTCCACACTTTCCAGTTTCCAGTGCTTTCTTGGCGTTCTGACTGTACATTTAAGTGTATTGCAGTTAAGCCCCATCTCTTTCCTAAACTCCCTGTGTGACTGTGAGGTCAGGAGAGTTTATGTAAACTGACAACAGCCTCTCTCCCTCCAAAGATGGAGGGGTTGGAGCTAGAGATGTCCCGAATAGTTCGCCGGCAAATAGTTCCCGGCGAGCATAGCTTGTTCGCGTTCGCCGCGGCCGCCCCCTATATATCATCATTGAGTAAACTTTGACCCTGTACCTCACAGTCAGCAGACACATTCCAGCCAATCAGCAGCAGACCCTCCCTCCCAGACCCTCCAACCTCCTGGACATCATCCATTTTAGATTCATTCGGAAGCTGCATTCTTAGAGAGAGGAGGGACAGTGCTGCTGCTGCTGATCTAATAGGGAAAGCGTTAGCTAGGGCAGTGTTCTGTGTCCACAGACTCATCTGCTGTAAGGACAGCATCCTGAAAGCACCCCAAAAAGCCCTTTTCAGGGCTGGTACATTAGTCTGTTTTTTTATATTTTTTTATATTTATATATATATTGCAGTTGCCTGCCCGTGTTGTGTGAGAGGCTGCAGGCTCAGTCACAGACAGTACTGTGTGCACACCATTCATACAGGGTGTGACAGAAAATACCTTGCAGATAAAAAAAATTCAATTTATTATTTCTCTGTGATATAATAGCAGTTGCAAGCCAGTGAGTGACTGTCTGGCCTACAGACAGAATTGTGTGCACACCATTCATACAGGGTGTCACTCACACATACCTTTTAGATAAAAAAAAAATCAATTTAATATTTTTCTGTGATATAATCCCAGTTGCAGGCCAGTGTGTATCTGGCCCACAGACTGTACTGTGGCCAATGGCTAGCCCACCACTCATACAGTTACAGGGTGTCACTCACTCACAAATACCTTGCAGATAAAAAAAAATCTATTTAATATTTTTCTGTGATATAATCCCAGTTGCAAGCCAGTGTGTGTCTGGCCCACAAAGACTGTACTGTGCCCACTGCCCACCACTTATATAGGGTGGCACAGTACCTTGCTGGGGATGTCACAGCACAACGGGAATCTAACTGGGGAAGAGGTGAAAGTAATCCTCCTCCTACCATGACCACGGCGGCAAGGACAGGGCGCTTTACAGATGTGTTGTTGATGGAGGACATGCAGAGCTTTTTCAGTCCTACACATCGCCACAGCCCTTCGGGATCCAGCCTTAGAGAACAACTCGACCGACAGGTAGCAGACTACCTCGCCTTAACTGCAGATATCGACACTCTGAGGAGTGATGAACCCCTTGATTACTGGGTGTGCAGGCTTGACCTGTGGCCTGAGCTATCCCAGTTTGCGATAGAACTTCTGGCCTGCCCCGCTTCAAGTGTCCTGTCAGAAAGGACCTTCAGTGCAGCAGGAGGCATTGTCACTAACAGAAGTCGCCTCGGTCAAAAAAGTGTTGATTACCTCACCTTCATTAACCACCTCAGCTCCCCTAGCTTAAACACCGTTAATGACCAGACCACTTTTTACAATTCTGCACTACACTACTTTCACGGTTTATTGCTCGGTCATGCAACTTACCACCCAAATGAATTTTACCTCCTTTTCTTCTCACTAATAGAGCTTTCATTTGGTGGTATTTCATTGCTGCTGACATTTTAACATTTTTTGTTATTAATCGAAATTTAACGAAATTTTAGCAAAAATTTTTTCACTTTCAGTTGTACAATTTTTTAAAAAAACGACATCTATATATAAATTTTTCTCAAAATTTATTGTTCTACATGTCTTTGATAAAAAAAAATGTTTGGGTAAAAAAAAAATGGTTTGGGTAAAAGTTATAGCGTTTACAAACTATGGTACAAAAATGTGAATTTCCGCTTTTTGAAGCAGCTCTGACTTTCTGAGCACCTGTCATGTTTCCTGAGGTTCTACAATGCCCAGACAGTAGAAAAACCCCACAAATAACCCCATTTCGGAAAGTAGACACCCTAAGTTATTTGCTGATGGGCATAGTGAGTTCATAGAACTTTTTATTTTTTGTCACAAGTTAGCGGAAAATGATGATTTTTTTATTTTTTATTTTTTTCCTTACAAAGTCTCATATTCCACTAACTTGTGACAAAAAATAAAAACTTCCATGAACTCACTATGCCCATCACGAAATACCTTGGGGTGTCTTCTTTCCAAAATGGGTTCACTTGTGGGGTAGTTATACTGCCCTGGCTTTTTAGGGGCCCTAATGTGTGGGAAGTAGTTTGAAATCAAAATGTGTAAAAAATGCCCTGTGAAATCCTAAAGGTGCTCTTTGGAATGTGGGCCCCTTTGCCCACCTAGGCTGCAAAAAAGTGTCACACATGTGGTATCGCCGTACTCAGGAGAAGTTGGGCAATGTGTTTTGGGGTGTCATTTTAGATATACCCATGCTGGGTGAGATAAATATCTCGGTCAAATGCCAACTTTGTACAAACCGGATTCCCAAAAAGTTGGGACACTAAACAAATTGTGAATAAAAACTGAATGCAATGATGTGGAGATGGCAAATGTCAATATTTTATTTGTAATAGAACGTAGATGACAGATCAAACGTTTAATCCGAGTAAATGTATCATTTTAAAGGAAAAATACGTTGATTCCAATTTTCACGGTGTCAACAAATCCCAAAAAAGTTGGGACAAGTAGCAATAAGAGGCTGGAAAAAGTAAATTTGAGCATAACGAAGAGCTGGAAGACCAATTAACACTAATTAGGTCAATTGGCAACATGATTGGGCATAAATAGAGCTTCTCAGAGTGGCAGTGTCTCTCAGAAGCCAAGATGGGTAGAGGATCACCGATTCCCACAATGTTGCACAGAAAGATAGTGGAGCAATATCAGAAAGGTGTTACCCAGCGAAAAATTGCAAAGACTTTGCATCTATCATCATCAACTGTGCATAACATCATCCGAAGATTCAGAGAATCTGGAACAATCTCTGTGCATAAGGGTCAAGGCCGTAAAACCATACTGGATGCCCGTGATCTCCGGGCCCTTAAACGACACTGCACCACAAACAGGAATGCTACTGTAAAGGAAATCACAGAATGGGCTCAGGAATACTTCCAGAAACCATTGTCAGTGAACACAATCCACCGTGCCATCCGCCGTTGCCAGCTGAAACTCTACAGTGCAAAGAAGAAGCCATTTCTAAGCAAGATCCACAAGCTCAGGCGTTTTCACTGGGCCAGGGATCATTTAAAATGGAGTGTGGCAAAATGGAAGACTGTTCTGTGGTCAGATGAGTCACGATTCGAAGTTCTTTTTGGAAATCTGGGACGCCATGTCATCCGGACCAAAGAGGACAAGGACAACCCAAGTTGTTATCAACGCTCAGTTCAGAAGCCTGCATCTCTGATGGTATGGGGTTGCATGAGTGCGTGTGGCATGGGCAGCTTGCATGTCTGGAAAGGCACCATCAATGCAGAAAAATATATTCAGGTTCTAGAACAACATATGTTCCCATCCAGACGTCATCTCTTTCAGGGAAGACCCTGCATTTTTCAACAAGATAATGCCAGACCACATTCTGCATCAATCACAACATCATGGCTGCGTAGGAGAAGGATCCGGGTACTGAAATGGCCAGTCTGCAGTCCAGATGTTTCACCTATAGAGAACATTTGGCGCATCATAAAGAGGAAGGTGCAACAAAGAAGGCCCAAGACGATTGAACAGTTAGAGGCCTGTATTAGACAAGAATGGGAGAGCATTCCTATTTCTAAATTTGAGAAACTGGTCTACTCGGTCCCCAGACGTCTGTTGAGTGTTGTAAGAAATATCGCGAATTCGAATATGACCCCTGCCGCTCATCACTAGTTTCTATTATGTAAGCCTCACAAAGTGACTTCAGACCTGAACTGGTCCTTAAAAAGTTGGTTTTTGAAAATTTCGGAGAAATTTCAAGATTTACTTCTAAACTTCTAAGCCTTGTAACGTCCCCTAAAAATAAAATGTCATTCCCAAAATGATCCAAACATGAAGTAGACATATGGGGAATGTAAACTAATAACTTTTTTTGTAGGTATTTCTATGTATTATAGAAGTAGAGAAATTAAAACTTGGAAATTTGAAAATTTTTACAAAATGCTTGCAAGTATGTCACACATACAGTAGCGCAGGTTTTGTAAGTGTATGCGCAAATAAATTACACTGAATGTCACAGATATTTAGGATGCGCAAACGTTATACAGGAGATGTAACGCAGGTAATGTTGCTGTCAGCAGCGGCCAAACAATTGCTCTGAATGTCACAGATATTTAGGATGCGCAAATGTAACACGACAGATGTACCAGAGGTTGTGTCACTGTCAGTAGCGGCCAAACATTTGCTGGCAATTTAGCGCAGGTTGCAGCCAGATAAAACAATAGTCCTTAAAAGGACTTTTGAGTCTCTCACACCTTTCAACACTAAACCCTGCCTAAAAAAAAATAATTCTTGTCCCTACACTATCTGTCCCTTCTGCTGCAGCTTGCCTTGACTAAGACTGAGCCGAACCACGTGTCACCGGGTGCTATATATTTCAGCCAATCACTGTAATGCCAGTAACCAACATAGCTACATTACAGTGAGTGCCATTTCTCACCTGCATGTTTATTGGCTGCGTAGGATGCATTTGTTGCCCAACACTAGTTTCCACACTTTCCAGTTTCCAGTGCTTTCTTGGCGTTCTGACTGTACATTTAAGTGTATTGCAGTTAAGCCCCATCTCTTTCCTAAACTCCCTGTGTGACTGTGAGGTCAGGAGAGTTTATGTAAACTGACAACAGCCTCTCTCCCTCCAAAGATGGAGGGGTTGGAGCTAGAGATGTCCCGAATAGTTCGCCGGCAAATAGTTCCCGGCGAACATAGCTTGTTTGCGTTCGCCGCGGCCGCCCCCTATATATCATCATTGAGTAAACTTTGACCCTGTACCTCACAGTCAGCAGACACATTCCAGCCAATCAGCAGCAGACCCTCCCTCCCAGACCCTCCAACCTCCTGGACATCATCCATTTTAGATTCATTCGGAAGCTGCATTCTTAGAGAGAGGAGGGACAGTGCTGCTGCTGATTCAATAGGGAAAGCGTTAGCTAGGGCAGTGTTCTGTGTCCACAGACTCATCTGCTGTAAGGACAGCATCCTGAAAGCACCCCAAAAAGCCCTTTTCAGGGCTGGTACATCAGTCTGTTTTTTTATATTTTTTTATATTTATATATATATTGCAGTTGCCTGCCCGTGTGTGAGAGGCTGCAGGCTCAGTCACAGACAGTACTGTGTGCACACCATTCATACAGGGTGTGACAGAAAATACCTTGCAGATAAAAAAAATTCAATTTATTATTTCTCTGTGATATAATAGCAGTTGCAAGCCAGTGAGTGACTGTCTGGCCTACAGACAGAATTGTGTGCACACCATTCATACAGGGTGTCACTCACACATACCTTTTAGATAAAAAAAAAATCAATTTAATATTTTTCTGTGATATAATCCTAGTTGCAGGCCAGTGTGTATCTGGCCCACAGACTGTACTGTGGCCAATGGCTAGCCCACCACTCATACCGTTACAGGGTGTCACTCACTCACAAATACCTTGCAGATGAAAAAAAATCTATTTAATATTTTTCTGTGATATAATCCCAGTTGCAAGCCAGTGTGTGTCTGGAACACAGACTGTACTGTGGCCACTGGCTAGCCCACCACTCATACCGTTACAGGGTGTCACTCACTCACAAATACCTTGCAGATAAAAAAAATTCAATTTAATATTTTTCTGTGATATAATCCCAGTTGCAAGCCAGTGTGTGTCTGGCCCACAAAGACTGTACTGTGCCCACTGCCCACCACTTATATAGGGTGGCACAGTACCTTGCTGGGGATGTCACAGCACAACGGGAATCTAACTGGGGAAGAGGTGAAAGTAATCCTCCTCCTACCATGACCACGGCGGCAAGGACAGGGCGCTTTACAGATGTGTTGTTGATGGAGGACATGCAGAGCTTTTTCAGTCCTACACATCGCCACAGCCCTTCGGGATCCAGCCTTAGAGAACAACTCGACCGACAGGTAGCAGACTACCTCGCCTTAACTGCAGATATCGACACTCTGAGGAGTGATGAACCCCTTGATTACTGGGTGTGCAGGCTTGACCTGTGGCCTGAGCTATCCCAGTTTGCGATAGAACTTCTGGCCTGCCCCGCTTCAAGTGTCCTGTCAGAAAGGACCTTCAGTGCAGCAGGAGGCATTGTCACTAACAAAAGTCGCCTCGGTCAAAAAAGTGTTGATTACCTCACCTTCATTAACCACCTCAGCTCCCCTAGCTTAAACACCCTTAATGACCAGACCACTTTTTACAATTCTGCACTACACTACTTTCACGGTTTATTGCTCGGTCATGCAACTTACCACCCAAATGAATTTTACCTCCTTTTCTTCTCACTAATAGAGCTTTCATTTGGTGGTATTTCATTGCTGCTGACATTTTAACATTTTTTGTTATTAATCGAAATTTAACGAAATTTTAGCAAAAAATTTTTCACTTTCAGTTGTACAATTTTTAAAAAAAACGACATCTATATATAAATTTTTCTCAAAATTTATTGTTCTACATGTCTTTGATAAAAAAAAATGTTTGGGGAAAAAAAAATGGTTTGGGTAAAAGTTATAGCGTTTACAAACTATGGTACAAAAATGTGAATTTCCGCTTTTTGAAGCAGCTCTGACTTTCTGAGCACCTGTCATGTTTCCTGAGGTTCTACAATGCCCAGACAGTAGAAAAACCCCACAAATAACCCCATTTCGGAAAGTAGACACCCTAAGTTATTTGCTGATGGGCATAGTGAGTTCATAGAACTTTTTATTTTTTGTCACAAGTTAGCGGAAAATGATGATTTTTTTATTTTTTATTTTTTTCCTTACAAAGTCTCATATTCCACTAACTTGTGACAAAAAATAAAAACTTCCATGAACTCACTATGCCCATCACGAAATACCTTGAGGTGTCTTCTTTCCAAAATGGGTTCACTTGTGGGGTAGTTATACTGCCCTGGCTTTTTAGGGGCCCTAATGTGTGGGAAGTAGTTTGAAATCAAAATGTGTAAAAAATGCCCTGTGAAATCCTAAAGGTGCTCTTTGGAATGTGGGCCCCTTTGCCCACCTAGGCTGCAAAAAAGTGTCACACATGTGGTATCGCCGTACTCAGGAGAAGTTGGGCAATGTGTTTTGGGGTGTCATTTTAGATATACCCATGCTGGGTGAGATAAATATCTCGGTCAAATGCCAACTTTGTACAAACCGGATTCCCAAAAAGTTGGGACACTAAACAAATTGTGAATAAAAACTGAATGCAATGATGTGGAGATGGCAAATGTCAATATTTTATTTGTAATAGAACGTAGATGACAGATCAAACGTTTAATCCGAGTAAATGTATCATTTTAAAGGAAAAATACGTTGATTCCAATTTTCACGGTGTCAACAAATCCCAAAAAAGTTGGGACAAGTAGCAATAAGAGGCTGGAAAAAGTAAATTTGAGCATAACGAAGAGCTGGAAGACCAATTAACACTAATTAGGTCAATTGGCAACATGATTGGGTATAAATAGAGCTTCTCAGAGTGGCAGTGTCTCTCAGAAGCCAAGATGGGTAGAGGATCACCGATTCCCACAATGTTGCGCAGAAAGATAGTGGAGCAATATCAGAAAGGTGTTACCCAGCGAAAAATTGCAAAGACTTTGCATCTATCATCATCAACTGTGCATAACATCATCCGAAGATTCAGAGAATCTGGAACAATCTCTGTGCATAAGGGTCAAGGCCGTAAAACCATACTGGATGCCCGTGATCTCCGGGCCCTTAAACGACACTGCACCACAAACAGGAATGCTACTGTAAAGGAAATCACAGAATGGGCTCAGGAATACTTCCAGAAACCATTGTCAGTGAACACAATCCACCGTGCCATCCGCCGTTGCCAGCTGAAACTCTACAGTGCAAAGAAGAAGCCATTTCTAAGCAAGATCCACAAGCTCAGGCGTTTTCACTGGGCCAGGGATCATTTAAAATGGAGTGTGGCAAAATGGAAGACTGTTCTGTGGTCAGATGAGTCACGATTCGAAGTTCTTTTTGGAAATCTGGGACGCCATGTCATCCGGACCAAAGAGGACAAGGACAACCCAAGTTGTTATCAACGCTCAGTTCAGAAGCCTGCATCTCTGATGGTATGGGGTTGCATGAGTGCGTGTGGCATGGGCAGCTTGCATGTCTGGAAAGGCACCATCAATGCAGAAAAATATATTCAGGTTCTAGAACAACATATGCTCCCATCCAGACGTCATCTCTTTCAGGGAAGACCCTGCATTTTTCAACAAGATAATGCCAGACCACATTCTGCATCAATCACAACATCATGGCTGCGTAGGAGAAGGATCCGGGTACTGAAATGGCCAGTCTGCAGTCCAGATGTTTCACCTATAGAGAACATTTGGCGCATCATAAAGAGGAAGGTGCAACAAAGAAGGCCCAAGACGATTGAACAGTTAGAGGCCTGTATTAGACAAGAATGGGAGAGCATTCCTATTTCTAAATTTGAGAAACTGGTCTCCTCGGTCCCCAGACGTCTGTTGAGTGTTGTAAGAAGAAGGGGAGATGCACACAGTGGTAAAAATGGCTTTGTCCCAACTTTTTGGGGATTTGTTGACACCATGAAATTCTGATTCAACATATTTTTCCCTTAAAATGGTACATTTTCTCAGTTTAAAATTTTGTTCCGTGATTTATGTTCTATTCTGAATAAAATATTAGAAGTTGGCACCTCCACATCATTGCATTTAGTTTTTATTCACGATTTGTAGTGTCCCAACTTTTTTGGAATTTTATTCTGTTATTTAAAAAAAAAAAACATTTTGGGCAAAAAGCTTTGCTACGTCTGTCAGTCTGAGATACACGTGTTACATACCGGTGTTATATTCTGTTATTAAAAAAACATCCATCTGGGGCAAAAAACTAAATTTGCAGCCTTTGCTGCTTCTGTCAGTGTGAGATACAAGCTTTAAATACTGCAATAATATACTAGGTTTCAAAAAACACCCATTTTTGGCAATATCCTACATCTGGTGCCTTTGCAGCATCTGTCAGTGTGAGATACACGCGTTAGATACTGGTGTTCTATTATGTTATTAAAAAAACACCCATTTTGGGCAAAAAACTAAATTTGCGGCCTTGGCTGCATCTGTCAGTGTGAGATACAAGCTTGAAATACTGCAATAATATTCTGTGTTTAAAAAAAACACCCATTTTTGGCAATACCCTACATCTGGGGCTTATTGTAACGGTCACGTCCACACACACACAGGGGGAGAGATAGTGACCACTGCGCTCCACCCTCACCCCTGGCCCTGCCTACTTGCCTCACGAGTCCTGATGACAGGGGACAACTGGACGACAGTCCCTAACTTAGGATACATGCAGGGAAGACAGACAAGACAAAATACGGAACATAAACGGACCGGGTCAGAACTAGGAGAGCTACACAGTACAAAAAGTTAAGCAAAGAATGGTCAGAAGAAGCCGGGGTCAAATACCAGGAGAGCAGAGAAGTACAAGAGGAGTCCTAAGAGAGTAGTCAGGTGGAAGCCGAGGTCACAATACCAGGACGGATGCGTAGTACAGGAGGAGCAGGCAAAGGATCGTCAGGGAACGGAATCAGGTGAGTCTTCAGTAGTCCAACAAATAGCCAGGAACCTAGAAATTAACAGGCAACCTGTGACTAGCAGGCTGCCTGTATTTATAGTGGGGAGTGAGGGTCATGTGACATGACCAGCGTCACATGACCGACAGACCAACCAGTTGAGCACCGAGTGATCAGCTCGGCGCTCAAGGCAGACTTAGGCAGGGAGTCACCCAGCAGTAAATCCGCCCTGGGAATGAGGTCAAATACAGATCCTCCTTCCCAAAGCTAAGCAACAGGTCTGCGGGTAATGGGGGACCGAGTGCACCTTCGGAACCCCGTTACAGTACCCCCCCTTTTACGAGGGGCCACCGGACCCAAGACTTCAGGCGATGGCTTTTCAGGGTGTTCTAAATGAAATTTACGAACCAGTCTAGGAGCATGAACCTCCCTGGCAGGTACCCAAGATCTCTCTTCAAGTCCATACCCCTTCCAGTGAATCAGGTACTGCAAGGAATTACGCACCTTCCTGACGTCCACTATTTTAGACACGACATACTCGACAGCATCATTAACAAGAACCGGCGGAGGCGAGGCTTTCGATGGTACTACCGGTTCAAAATATTTTTTAAGTAGAGATTTATGGAACACATTATGAATGTGGAATGACTCGGGCAGCTCCAACCTAAATGATACCGGGATAATCACCTCCGTGATCTTATATGATCCAATAAAACGAGGAGCAAATTTTCTAGAAGCTACCTTGAGACATAGATTCTTGGAGGACAACCATACTTTATCCCCAACCTGAAAGTTCACCCCCCTTGAACGTCTCCTATCGGCCTTGAGTTTTTGAGAACTTTGAGCCTTTTCTAGGTTCGATTGAACCCGGGCCCAAACTGTGCACAGTTCGGAGGAGAATTTATCAGCTTCAGGGTTAGAGGAGGAGACGGACGACCCAGAATGAAAACGGGGATGAAAACCATGGTTACAAAAGAAAGGGGAGACCCCAGCAGAAGAATTGACACGGTTATTCAAAGCAAATTCAGCCAACGGAAGGAATTTGACCCATAATTGCTGGTCATCAGCAACATACAACCTCAGGAATTGTTCCACAGACTGATTAAGGCGTTCAGTCTGCCCATTACTCTCAGGATGGTAGGCGGAAGAAAAAGACAACAAAATTTTACATCTTTGACAGAAGGCCCTCCAGAATTTGGACACAAACTGCACACCCCTGTCAGAAACAATATTTTCCGGGATGCCATGTAAACAAACAATCTCTCCCACAAAAATAGATGCCAGGGTTTTAGCATTTTTAGACAGGGGAATGAAATGAACCATCTTGCTAAACCTATCGACCACTACCCAAACCACAGTCTTACCCTCCGCCAGCGGTAGGTCAGTTATAAAGTCCATCGAGATATGGGACCAGGGTCTACTGGGAATGGGTAGGGGTCGTAGGTTACCAGCAGGGCGAGTCCTAGGTGTCTTAGACCTGGCACAAACCTCACAGGTTGACACGTAGGACTTGACATCCCTGGTCAGAGTGGGCCACCAATAAGATCTAGAAACCAGATCCTTAGTGCCCTCAACACCCAGATGTCCACAAAAGGCAGAATCGTGACACTCACCCAACAGCTGGAGACAAAATTGTACGGGGACAAACAACTTATCTGTTGGGGTGGATACCGGTGCCAGATGTTGTTCAGCCTTAATGCAAGCCGAGAAATCCTGGGTTAGAGCCGCTAAGAAGATGTTTGCTGGTAGGATGGATTCAGGCGGCGTCTCAGTGGGTTGAAAAGCATGGAAGCTCCGAGATAATGCGTCTGCCTTCACATTTTTACTTCCCGGCCTGAACGTAATGGAGAAATCAAAACGGGTAAAAAACAGAGCCCATCGGGCTTGTCGGTGATTCAACCTCTTAGCCGACTCGAGAAACATTAGGTTTTTATGATCAGTGACAACAGTTACTCGATGCCTTTCCCCCTCCAAAAAATGCCTCCACTCCTCAAATGCCCATTTAATAGCCAGCAGCTCCCTCTTCCCTATGTCGTATTTTCTCTCCGTGAGGGTAGCAGGACCTTGTGAAAGGACTGCTCCTGCGCCGTCCTCGGACGCATCCACCTCCACAATAAAGGGTCTCTCCTGATCAGGCTGAATCAGAATGGGAGCGCTACTAAATGCCTTTTTTAATGTTTCAAATGAAGAAATGGCCTTGGTAGACAAATTCTCCAAATCCGTCCCTTTCTTAATAAGGTCGGTCAATGGCTTAGCAATTACAGAAAAATTCATGATAAATTTACGGTAGTAATTAGCGAAACCCAAAAACCGTTGTAAAGCCTTTAAGGATGAAGGCCTTACCCATTCCTTAATTGCTAAAACCTTACCAGGATCCATCTTAAAGGCGTGAGGAGTCAAAATGTGCCCTAGAAACAGTATCTCCTGTACACCAAAGACACATTTCTCTTGCTTAGCGGATAGCTGGTTGTCCCTCAACACCTCTAATACTTGTTTGACATGAGACACATGAGATTCGAAATCAGGAGAGAATATCAAAATGTCGTCCAGATAGACAATAATAAATTTACCTAAGAAGTCCCTAAGAATATCGTTCATTAAGTTTTGGAACACAGCTGGGGCATTGCTGAGTCCAAAAGGCATGACCTGATATTCAAAGTGTCCTATCGGAGTATTGAATGCTGTCTTCCATTCATCTCCCTCCTTGATTCGGATTAGATTGTATGCCCCTTTCAGGTCAATCTTGGAAAACCAGGTTGCCCCCAAAACCTGGTTAAATAAATCCGGAATCAATGGGAGGGAGTATCTATTCTGGACAGTGATTTTATTTAATCTCCGGTAATCAATACAAGGCCTAAGACCACCATCCTTCTTTTTAACAAAGAAAAACCCTGCTCCCATAGGAGAGACTGAAGGTCTAATATGCCCTTTAGCAAGGCTCACCTTAATATAATCTTCCATAGCCTTGCGTTCGGGCCCTGAAAGATTATAAATTCGCCCTTTAGGAAATTCAGCACCCTCTATTAGCTCTATGGCGCAATCATAAGGTCTATGGGGGGTAGAACCTCTGGAGTAGGGGGCGAGAACACATCAGAATATTCTTTAATAACAGAGGGTAATGTATTAGACCTTACTGAAACCCCAGCCTGGACCACGGACAAGCATGAGTCACACTTAGGTCCCCATTTAACCAACTCTCCTTTGGACCAATCAATTGTGGGGTTATGTAAACGGAGCCAAGGCAACCCTAGTACCACCTCAACCGGTAGGTTCTCCAGGACTAGAAGAGAACATCTCTCAGAGTGGCATAAACCCACGGTCAGAGAAATTTCAGAGGTACATGACCTCACTGTACCACCAATCAGGGGAGAAGCATCAATAGCCATGACATGGATAGGTGTAGATAAAGCAAACATTGGAATACCCAATTTACTAGCAAACTCAAAATCAATAAAGCTGGCCGCTGAACCAGAATCAATAAAGGCCTTACCCGGCCACTTATTAATCCCCAGAGAAATTGTTATGGGTACCAAAAGCTTGCATTTAGAAAAATCAGGGTGTACCTGGTCTTAAGGGTTGTCTTGCCTTAGGAGACTTGTCAGAGAGGACCCTCTTAGGACACTTGTTGATCCAATGGCCAGGATCTCCACAGTAGAAGCACTCTCCGCGTCTGCGACGAAGATTACCCTGGGTCATGCCAACCTGCATGGGTTCCTCGGTGGAGACCTCAGTGTTGTCCCTGGAAAAGGCCTCTAGCTGGACCACCATCTGAGAACAGAACTGTCGTTCTTGTCGTCTCTCTCTAACTCGTCTGTCAAGTCGGACAACTAGGGTCATCATCTCCTCTAAGGTCTAAGGAATTTGATAATTGACTAATAGATCTTTTAAATTATCAGATAGACCAGACCTAAACTGACTCTTCAGGGCTGGTTCATTCCATCTTGAGGGGACACACCACCGTCTGAATTGGGTGCAATACTCCTCCGCAGGGAGATGGCCCTGAACCAGTGCCCTAAGAGCCGTCTCGGCTACCAGGGCCCTGTCTGGTTCGTCATAGAGGGTACCCAGGGCCTGAAAAAACCCCTCCACAGAAATTAGACAACTGGCCCCAGGAGGTAACGAAAATGCCCAGTCCTGGGGATCACCCTGTAGTAGAGAAATGATAATCCCCACGCGTTGGCTCTCGGGACCGGAGGACACGGGGCGCAAACGGAAGTAGAGTTTGCAACTCTCCTTAAAGGAGAGAAAGCTCTTCCGGTCTCCAGAAAAGGGTTCTGGGAGCTTGATCTGGGGTTCAAAATGTGGACTGGAGGGCAGAGGAGTGGAAGAACCTTGCCCTAACTCAAAAGAATGGAGTTTCCCTCCTAGCTCCTGCACCATCTGTGTCAAGTTAGAGACATGGTCAGTCAGGGTAGTGAGAAGATTCATGATACAGTGGTTATTGGGCCTGTTAATCTGTAACGGTCACGTCCACACACACACAGGGGGAGGGATAGTGACCACTGCGCTCCACCCTCACCCCTGGCCCTGCCAACTTGCCTCACGAGTCCTGATGACAGGGGACAACTGGACGACAGTCCCTAACTTAGGATACGTGCAGGGAAGGCAGACAAGACAAAATACGGAACATGAACGGACCGGGTCAGAACCAAGAGAGCTACACAGTACAAAAGGTTAAGCAAAGAATGGTCAGGAGAAGCCGGGGTCAAATACCAGAAGAGCAGAGAAGTACAAGAGGAGTCCTAAGAGAGTAGTCAGGTGGGAGCCGAGGTCACAATACCAGGACGGATGCGCAGTACAGGAGGAGCAGGCAAAGGATCGTCAGGGAACGGAATCAGGTGAGTCTTCAGTAGTCCAACAAATAGCCAGGAACCTAGAAATTAACAGGCAACCTGTGACTAGCAGGCTGCCTGTATTTATAGTGGGGAGTGAGGGTCATGTGACGTGGCCAGCGTCACATGACCGACAGACCAACCAGTTGAGCACCGAGTGATCAGCTCGGCGCTCAAGGCAGACTTAGGAGCAGGGAGTCACCCAGCAGTAAAGCCGCCCTGGGAATGAGGTTAAATACAGATCCTCATTCCCAAAGCTAAGCAACAGGTCTGCGGGAAATGGGGGACCGAGTGCACCTTCGGAACCCCGTTACACTTATGCTGCATTTGCTAGTGTGACATACAAGCTAAAAATACTGCAATAATATTCTGGGTTTAAAAAAACACCCATTTTGGGCAAAAAACTAAATTTGCAGCCTTTGCTGCATTTGTTAGTGTGACATACACGTGTTAGATAATGCTATTCTATTCTGTTATTAAAAAACACACATTTTGGGCAAACAACTTAATTTTGCAGCCTTTGCTGCATCCGTCAGTGTGAGATACACATGTTAGATACTGGTGTTCTATTCTATTATTAACCACTTGCCGTCACGGTAACGCCGATAGGCGTCCAGACGGCATCGCTCTCAGGTCTCAGTGATGCCTATTGGCGTCATCTCGTGAGACCTGAGATTTCCTGTGAACGCGCGCTCACAGGAGCGCGCGTTCACAGAATTGCGCAGTATTAAAGTTTAACTACAGCCGGCTGCCAGCACTTGGCTGGCAGGCTGTAGATTTTTAAAAGAACCAATCAAATAGGTATATCAAACGCTATTTTGTAAATGGCACCTAGGCTGCAAAAAAGTGTCACACATGTGGTATCGCCGTACTCAGGAGAAGTAGAGCAATGTGTTTTGGGGTGTTTTTTCACACATACCCATCCTGTGTGTGAGAAATATCTCTGTAAATGACAACTTTTTCAATTTTTTTTTATACAAAGTTGTCAATTTACAGAGATATTTCTCTCACCCAGCATAGGTATATGTAAAAATACACCCCAAAATACATTGCCCTACTTCTCCTGAGTACAGCGATACCACATGAGTGACACTTTTTTGCAGCCAAGATGCGCAAAGGCACCCAAATTCCAATGAGTACTTTTAGGATTTCACAGGGCATTTTTACGCATTTGGATTCCAAATTACTTCTCACGCTTTAGGGCCCCTAAAATGCCAGGGCATTATAAATACCCCACAAGTGACCCCATTTTAGAAAGAAGACACCCCAAGGTATTCCATGAGGGGCATGGCGAGTTCATAGAAGATTTTTTTTTTTTTGGCATAAGTTAGCGGAAATTGATAATTTATAAAAAAAAAAAAATTTTCTTACAAAGTCTTATATTCCACTAACTTGTGACAAAAAATAAAATCTTACATGAACTCACCATACCCTTCACGGAATACCTTGGGGTGTCTTCTTTCCAAAATGGGGTCACTTGTAGGGTATTTATACTGCCCTGGCATTTTAGGGGCCCTAAAGCGTGAGAAGTAGTTTGGAATCCAAATGCGTAAAAATGCCCTGTGAAATCCTAAAGGTACTCATTGGAATTTGGGCCCCTTTGTGCACCTAGGCTGCAAAAAAGTGTCACACGTGGTATCGCCGTACTCAGAAGAAGTAGGGCAATGTGTTTTGGGGTGTATTTCTACATATACCCATACTGTGTGTGAGAAATATCTCTGTAAATGACAACTTTTTAAAAAAAAATTATACTAAGTTGTCAATTTACAGAGATATTTCTCTCATCCAGCATGGGTATATGTAAAAATACACCCCAAAACACATTGCCCTACTTCTTCTGAGTACGACGATACCACATGTGTGACACTTTTTTGCAGCCTAGTTGCGTAAAGGGGCCGAAAGTCCAACGAGTACCTTTAGGCTTTACAGGGTTGCTCACAATTTAGCCCCGCCCAAAATGCCAGAACAGTAAACACACCCCACAAATGACCCCATTTCGGAAAGTAGACACCCCAAGGTATTCACTGAGGGGCATAGTGAGTCCATGGGAGATTTTTTATTTTTTTTGCCAGAAGTTAGCAGAAATGGAAACTTTATTATTAAATCATACATGAACTCACCATGCCCCTCCACGAATACTTTGGGGTGTCTTCTTTCTAAAATGGGGTCATTTGGGGGGTATTGATACTATCCTGGCATTCTAGCACCTCAAGAAACATGACAGGTGCTCAGAAAGTCAGAGCTGCTTCAAAATGCGGAAATTCACATTTTTGTACCATAGTTTGTAAACGCTATAACTTTTGGGCAAACCAATAAATATACACTTATTGGATTTTTTTTTTTAATCAAAGACATGTAGCACAATAAATTCTGACACAAACGTATAGAAATGTAATTATATTTGAACAATTTTACCAGAAAAAGTTGAAAATACACTTTTTTTGAGAAAATTGCGGTCTTTTTTGATTAAGCAGCAAAAGAAAGCTGTATTTGTGAGAAGAAAAGGAGGTAAAATTCATTTAGGTGCCAAGTTGCATGACGGAGCAATAAACCGTTAAAGTTGTGATGTGCCGATTTGTAAAAAAGGGCCTGGTCACTAGTGGGTTATAAACCTGTGGTCCTTAAGTGGTTAAAAAAACACCTGTTTTGGGCAAAAAAATACATTTGCAGCTTTTGCTACATCTGTCAGTGTGAGATACACGCAATAGATACTGGTGTTCTATTCTGTTATTAAAAAAAACACGCATTTTGGGCAAGATCCTAAATTTGAGAAATATGAGGAGAGCGTCAAATAAGGGACATGGCCCCAGTTGTGGTGCTTCTGATGAAGCTCCTGTTGCAGGGAGAGGACGTGGTCGATCTGTGCCAGGTACACGCACTAGTGAAACACCTTCCTTAGGTGTGAGTAGGCGAAAGAACCTTCAGCTGTATTTGTTTGGGCCTAATGCGGATCTACGTATGGTGAGGCCAGAACAAGTACAGGAGATAGTAGATTGGGTTGCTGACAGTGCCTCCAGTTCCTTTACATTGTCTCCAACCCAGTCTCCTGCTAAAACATCGTAGTTGGCACCTGCAGCCGATGTCCATCAGTCTTTCACCTCACCCCCTTGCAAATCAGCCAAACAGTCTGAGCCCCAAGTCATGCAGCAGTCTCTTCTGCTTTTTGATGACTCTGCTAGCAGGCTTTCCCAGGGCCATCCACCTAGCCCTGCCCCAGAAGTGGAAGAGTATGAGTGCACCGATGCCCAACCACTTATGTTTCAAGATGAGTACATGGGAGGACCACCGCAGCACGTCTCGGATGATGAAGAAACACAGGTGCCAACTGCTGTGGCTATCGAATGTGTGCAGACCAAAAAGTAGGGCAGGGGTGAAGACTGGGTGGAAGATGATGTGGAGAACGATGAAGTCCTCAACCCAACATAGAATCAAGGTCATGCGAGTGATCTGTGTAGTTCGGAGGAAGAGGTGGTGGTCGCACAGAGCCACCAGCACAGCAGAAGAGGGAGCAGGGTGCAAAAGCGGAGCGGCCGTCCTCTAGACAGTATGCCTCCTACTGCCCACCACAACAAGGGACCGAGCACACCAAAGCCAGCTCCAACGAGTTCCCTGGCGTGGCAGTTATTCAGACAATGTGCTGACGACAAGACACGAGTGGTTTGCACGCTGTGCAATCAGAGCTTGAAGCGAGGCATAAACGTTCTCAACCTGAGCACAACTTGCATAACCAGGCATCTAAGTGCAAAGCACGAGCTTGAGTGGAGTAGACACCTCAAAAACCAAGAAAGGTCTCTGGCTCCTCCTGCTTCCTCTTCTGCTGCAGTCTCGGCCTCTTCATCCACCTCTGGAGTGACAGTGCCACCTGCCACCCTGCAAACAGAGGTTCTGCCAGCAACACCACCAATTGGGTCACCAAGCATCTCCACAATGTCCCACAGAAGTGTTCAGCTCTCAATCTCCCAAACACTGGAGCGGAAGAGGAAGTACCCCCCTACCCACCTGCGATCCCTAGCCCTGAATGCCAACATTTAAAAATTACTGGCCTTTGTTGTCAATCCGTCTGGTGGAGATGGAGAGTTTTAAAAGCCTTATGGCGGAGGCTGTCCCACATTATGTTGTCCTCAGACGCCACTACTACTCCAGGCGTGCCATCTCTTCCCTGCACAACCAAGTGGGGGACAAAATGAGGTATGCACTGCGCAACGCCATCTGTGGCAAAGTCCACCTAATTACGGAAACGTGGACCAGTAAGCACGGTCAGGGACTTTATATCTCCCTAACAGCACACTGGGTAAATGCAGTGGCGGCTGGGCCTGAGGCCTATAACAGTTTGGCGCATGTCCTCCCACCACCGAGGATTGCAGGGCGCTTCTCTTTGCCTCCTGTTCCTCCTACTCCGCTTCCTCATCTTCTACCGGTTCCTCATCCGGTCAGCGTAACACCTTTACCACCAACTTCAGCACAGCCAGGGGTAAACGACAGCAGGCAGTTTTAAAACTTATCTGTTTGAGGGACAAACCCCACACCGTGCAGTAGCTACGGACGGGCCTTGAACAACAGACCGATGGTTGGTGCCAGTGAGCCTCAAGCCCGGCCTGGTGGTGTGCGATATTGGGCAAAATCTCGTAGCAGCTCTGGGACTAGCCGGTTTGACGCACATCCCTTGCCGGGTGCATGTGCTGAATTTGGTGGTGCAGAGGTTTCTTAAAAATTACCCCGATATATCAGAGCTGCTGCATAAAGTGCGGGCCGTCTGTGCGCACTTTTGGCGTTCTCACCCAGCTGCTGCTCACCTGGCAGCGTAACTTTGGCCTTCCCGCTCACTGCCTCATATGCGACATGCCCACAAGGTGGAACTCCACCTTGCACATGCTGGCCAGACTGTGCGAGCAGCAGCAGGCAATTGTGGAGTTCCAGCTGCAGCACGCACGGGTGAGTCGCTCTGCGGAACAGCACCACTACACCACCAATGACTGGGCCTCCATGCGAGACCTGTGTTTCTTGTTGCACTGTTTCGAGTACTCCACCAACATGGCCAGTGCCGATAACGCCGTTCTCAGCATTACTATCCCACTTCTATGCCTCCTTGAAAAAACGCTTCTGGCGATGATGGAAGAGGATGTGGCACAGGAGGAGGAGGAGGAAGAAGGATCATTTCATAGGGTTTCCGGCCAGTCATTCACAAGTGGCTCAGAGGGTGGGTTCCTGCACCCACAAACGGCAGGTACACAATTGTCCAGCCAGGGCACAGTTCTGGAGGATGACGAGGTGGAGGATGAGGAGATGGAGGAACCGTGTTTACAGCAGGGTGGCACCCAAACCAGCTCATGGCCATGGCACCCAAACCAGCTCATGGTGCGTGGCTGGGGGAATACAGAGACACAACTATTTTTTGTTTGGCCCTAAGTTCTTCCACCAGCTCAGGGGCACTGCAATGGGTAGTGCCTGTGCTCCTACCTATGCTAATTTGTTCCTGGGCTGGGGGGAGGATACTATTGTTTTCGCCGACGATCAGTGGTAGACACCGTATATATAATTTTCTTGGGCCGCTTCATAGATGACATCTTTGTCCTATGGAGTGGCCGCAGAGAGGCTTTTCAGGAGTTTATGCTTGTCCTTAATGCCAACAATATAGGTATGCACTTTACACACAAACTATGTGATGACCATATATCATTTCTTGATCTTGATATTAGGTTACAGGTTGGTGTCATTCATACACGGACTTATAGAAAGCCTACTGCTACAAACAGTCTCCTTCAATGGGAGAGTCATCATCCCACCAGCCTTAGACGTGGTATACCGAAGGGACAATATCTTCGTATCAGGAGAAATTGCTCTACCGTGAATGAATTTCACCATCAAGCCAGGGATTTACGAACTAGGTTCACAGAAAGGGGTTATCCCCAACAGGTTCTATCAGAGGCCTATAAGCATGCTCTACACAGGGATAGGTCTGAACTCTTGATCCCACGGCCAACTGGGAGAAACTAAGAACTTAACTCATCCTTGCGAATCATAGGGACCTTTGACAACAGAAGCAGAAAGGTGCGCAAGATTCTTAATAGATACTGGGACATTCTTAAAATGGACCCAGATCTGAGGGATATTCTACCTGACCGTCCCGCACTTTCCTACAGAAAAGGTAGAACTCTAAGAGATCGCCTTATACATAGCCACTATTCACTCCCGAAACAGCAGGGTACCTGGCTGGCTACCAAGATTTGTGGTATGTTTAGATGTAGTGGCTGTATTGCTTGTCCATATGTTGATAGGACCAAGAAATTTGTGAGTGTTGTTACACAGAAGGAATTTGATATTTGGGAATTTGCCAACTGCAAAACATCAGGTGTAGTGTATCTGTGTAGTTGCATGTGTCCGCTCCAATATGTAGGGAAGACATCACGGGAATTACGCAGGAGAGTTGGGGAACACCTCAGTGATATCAGACATAAGAAGGTCACCTCTATCTCACGGCACGTGCATGAAGTACACAATGGTAATCCTAAATCACTCAAATTCTGTGTAATCGAAAAATGGTGTGTCCATCCCCTAGAGGGGGCGATATAGATAAAATAATTTTACAAAAAGAAACAGCATGGACATTTAGACTTAAGTCTATGAGTCCTTTGGGCCTCAATGAATCTATATCTTATGCTTGTTTTTTGTGACAACATATACCCTGGTTATGTCCTTCAGTATATATCCATTATGTGTGTACTATATACTTTTGGTTCATTTGGATTTATTTGATCCTCAGGATCTAATTTCCACCTTCATTTATTTATTTTGGTCAATGATAAATCGTAAAGTTCGGGTATCATATTTTGGTCTCTATTCTTATGATCAGAAATTTCCCAGATTGTTACATCCATTGACCTCATTTACCCACATTCTTAGGGCCAATGATAACATTAGATTTATTATTTCAAATGTTGCTATATTTACCCCTAACCACTTTGTTATCTGGTGGACTCTGTTTGTATCTATTGGTTGCCATGGTGCGGGGACGCAGGTATCAGGCTCGTTTACGAATCCATATATACTTTTTGCAGCGTCCCAGATATCGCGAGACCCGTGATTATGGGCCTTGCTGAGTCCTCTCGCAGTTACAATATGAGGACGCGGTCACATCAGGTGAGTTGGTATTTAAACTGGTGGCGGTAATCTATACGGTCCGCCGGTCATCATATTGGCCACTATTGCTAAAGCCATTGTGCTTTTGACTTCTTCCCTGATGAACCTTCTTATTGAAGCTGGGGAAACGGGCGATTATGAATATGGGACTCCCACTGGACTTTCTGGCAATTATCTATTAGGCATTATCTACACTGGGATACCTCAGGCAGGGATTCTAATTCCAGGGGCTTTGTTTATAAGTGGGATAGTTCTCCTATCTTGGGGTGCTATCCTGCTTTAGGTAGGGATAGTATAGGCTGTTAGGGACAGTTATCCCATCCTGCTTTCTCCACATCTTACTTTTGCTGGGTCATTTTGATTAACCATCACCTGGCATCTATCAAAAATAGGTGAACAGGTTCAGGACGCATCATTTTCCATACTATCCCACCTACGATCTACGGTACCGTGAGTAACCACATGGTGGTAACCCTTCCGTTTTTTTTTTTTTTGCCTCTAATGATTTGATCCGAAGTTCCAGTGTGTTATTTGTCCCAATATTTATACTATTTATCTTACTTACATATTTGTTTGTAATACTTTGGTAGGTCTTATTTTAACTTTTATATTAAAAGTGACGTTTTAAAGGGTACATTTACTAGCTTCAGTGATATATATTTATGCCTACACTACCTTATCTTTATACACAGTGATTTTGGGGGGATACAGAGGACACAGACGATACACCTACCACAGAGGACAGCTTGTCGTTGCCTCTGGGCAGCCTGGCACACATGAGCAATTACATGCTGCAGTGTCTCCGCAACGACCGCCGAGTTGCCCACATTCTAACTTGTGCTGATTACTGGGTGGCCACGTTGCTGGATCCCCGTTACAAACTACAAATTGGCGTGGTATTAAAAAGCAGGAAGTGCTCAACCCCATATGTAGTGGTGCATCTATACCGGGGGGGCAGATCCTGCACTTGTGGCCCATTGCTAACGGCAATCCCCAGCAAAAATGCATACAATGGAGGATGCCTGCAGCGGATCACAAGTACCACAGTGGACATCCTACACAGGATAGCAATTGTGTGGATGTGATAAACAGTCAAAATAACATAACAAAAACAAATACAGGTGCACTCTGCGGTCTTACTAACCCTCGTACTGGTGTAAAATTGAGAATTACCAACATATCCTGCTTGGAGGACATGTCTGAGCCCGAGCACCGCGCCAAGGTTTCTCAAGTAGCTCGGGAACCTAACGCTAAACCTACCTGGGCCGTATGGGCAATACCAGGAGCCAGTGGGCGAATTACAGGTGCGCAAGGTCCAACTCAAAGCAATCTCCCATTAACCTCCAGCATGTGACCATGCATACAATGGGAGGAGGCAGAGAGCTCTGATCCCCGTTACAAGGACAACGTACCGTCCTTAATTCCATGACTTGAGCGTGATCGTAAGATGCGCGAGTACAAGCGCACTCTGGTAGATGCTCTGCTGGTGGCATTCCCACCAGACAGCGGGGCACAGTGGAATCACAAGGCGAAGGCAGAGGAGGAGGAAGATGTCGCCAACGCAGCTGGGGCACCACCAGCACCTCAAAAGGCAGGGTTTCCAAAATGTGGAAAAGCTTTGTCAGAAGCCACAACAACCAGCACCACCAGCTGATATGGAACGTCTTAGCAGGAGGCAGCATTTCAGCAACATGGAGCAGTATGTGTGCACACGCCTACACGTACTGCATGACGGGTCTGCCCCCTTCAACTTCTGGGTCTCCAAATTGGGCACATGGCTTGAGCTTGCCCTTTATGCCTTGGAGGAGCTGGCCTGCCCTGCAGCCAGTGTATTGTCTGAACATGTGTTTAGCGTGGCAGGGGTTGTTATCACAGACAAGCGCAGCCGCCTGTCCACATCCAATGAGGACAAGCTCACGTTCATTAAAATGAACCAGGCATGGATCCCACAGGACTTGTACGTACCATGTGCAGAATAGACATGTATACCGGACTTACCCAGCCATTGTTATACTACAGCGCAATTACTCATTGTTGTATTTTGGATATTTCTCACTCTTTTGGAGTGTACCCTAATTTAAAAAAATTTTAAATTAAAATTAAAACCTCAGCCTCCTCCACCGCCGCTTCCACCCACACTGTTACGTCCACCGCCTCCTCAAACTCCTACTCCATATTGACCTCCATCTCATAAATCAAGTAATTTTTTTTTTATTTGTATGTATTTTATTTAATGTCAATTCACTAATTTGTCTGTTACATATTCGGGTGAAATTCACCAATTTTTGGCTGTGATACACCCCTGCTATACCTAGTAGACAGGTAAACTAATTTTACTAATTTGTCTGTTACATTGTCGGGTGAAATTCACCAATTTTTGGCTGTGATATACCCCTGCTATACCTAGTAGACAGGTAAAAACATTTCACTAATTTGTCTGTTACATTCTTGGGTGAAATTCACCAATTTTTGGCTGTGGTATACCCCTGCTATACCTAGTAGACATGTAAAAACATTTCACTAATTTGTCTGTTACATTTTCAGGTGAAATTCAATTTTTTTTGGCTGTGATATACCCCTGCTATACCTAGTAGACAGGTAAACAAATTTCACTAATTTGTCTGTTACATTCTCGGGTGAAATTCACCAATTTTTGGCTGTGATATGCCCCTGATGTACCTAGTAGACAGGTAAGAACATTTCACTAATTTGTCTGTTACATTTCTTGGGTGACATTTGACTATTTTTGCCGTGATTAAACCCCTGCTCTGCATAGGTGAGAGGGACATAAATTTCAAAAATCGTCTGTTACATTGTCAGGTGACATTTTACCAATTTTGCTGTATACAAACCCCTGCTCTGCATAGGTGACAGGGAATTAAATTTCAAAAATTCTTCTTTAATTGATGAGCGCCACCTCCTTTACTTGTAAGCTTTGGCTTCAATAATTTGTCCCACTTTTCCGCTCGATCAACATTTAATTTCATCCATTGACCTCCCTTGGATGTGGTATCTCTTTCTCACGCTCCCTCTCCGGCGTGGAACCATGACTCGCCGATAACCGTGATTAACATGGTAGGCTCAGAAAAGAACATCGAAAGTCGATAGAGAAGATATCCAAATGGATCATGGAAGTCACAGGGACGTGCCATCAGGCAGAAGTTATCTAGAGTCAACAAAGCGGCAGCAGGGCCTCTCCTGTCTAACGTTTCCACATCCAAAACACCCCAGTGATATTCCCTATAATTTTTAATTTATCATTCCAATAACAGGGCATCCTAAGAGTCCTGTATTGTTATTTATCGTCACTACCTCCCCAAGTCGGGAGTGGGTAATTGCCACGCGCCCCCTCCTTTACTTCGATTCTTCCAATTTAATAGCTTCTCCCACATTTCCGCTCGATCACATTTATTTCATCCATTGACCTCCCTTGGATGTGGTATCCCTTTCTCATGTTTTTCTCTGGCGTGGAACCCTGATTCGCCGCTAACCGTGATCAACATGGTAGGTGCAGAAAAGAACATCGAAAGTTGATAGAGCAGATATCCAATTGGATCGTGAACATCACGGGGACATGCGACATGGTGGGGCAGTATGTGTGCACGCGCCTACACGTACTGACTGACAGGGGTCTGCCCTCTACAACTTCTGGGCACATGGCCTGAGCTTGCCCTTAACGCCTTGGAGGTGCTGGCCTGCCCTGCAGCCAGTGTATTGTCTGAACATGTGTTTATCACAACTGGAGGGGGTTATCACAGGTTATATTTCCCAATGTTTTGGGGTGTACTCTAATTAAAAAAAAAAATGTAAACCAAAAAACAGTGTAGGCTACCTTCTCCACCACCGCTGCTTCCACCTACACCGCCAGATCCACTGCCTCCTCAACCTGGCATTTGCAGCCCTCTAGCCATTTCCATGACATTTTTAGAGCCATTTTAGTGCTCAAAAGTTCGGGCCCCAATTGACTTCCATGGGGTTCGGGTTCGGGGTGAAGTTCGGGTCTCGAACTCGAACTTTTTTGTGAAGTTCGGCCGAACCGGTTGAACCCAAACATCCAGGTGTCCGCTCAACTCTATTCGCAACACTTGTGTGAGCGTTGCTTCCTCCTCAAAATTATCTGCGCACCGTCTCCTTTCTAGAGGTGGCACAATATAATTGCATGTCACGTTCAACTTGAGAGGGTGTCAGTGGTTGGACCCCTGCTGATCTCATATTCATCATCATCAATATTAAGCCACTGCAAAACTCCTATAAGTAGTGAAACACCACTCCTTCAGCTTGACCCTTTTGATGTCTCATTACATAAAGTCAGAAAATGCTAACAATGAAACAATGTAAACATAATGCCAACAGTGACATGTGGGGAGATATTTTCCACTACTTCAAATCATGATCAGCTGGATGAGGTCTGATTGTTGAGAGGTCCGAGGTCATGAGTTAAAAGCATTACATACTTATTTAGGAACTATTATTAGCCACTAGAGCAGTAGGGTGTGATGTGTGTGACTTACAGCAGTTGTACAGCTAAACTCATTTTAGTAAAGGCTGTATGGTTTACTTTTTATTTTCCCTGAAAAATTCAAGTGCCCAATGACACTGGAGAGGTCTAACTGCCCTTGGCAAAGTGAGTGAAAATAGTCAGTATGTCAGCAGAGCATTTTATTCAATCAGTGCAGCACAGACCTCTATGTGTTTAAACATACATGCAATGCATTCTGGAGTACCCCATTTGAAGTGGCTACAGTTACAAGGTTCTTCCAGTTCTACATTGCCATGCAGATTAATGAATTCATATATCACTAATATTCAGATTTTCTTGCTGTCTCAGCTTTTATAGCTTGATCCATATAGTCTGACTAAGGGCTTGTTCACACGATAGTATGGTTTTGCGGTCCACTTTTCACGGATCCGTTGTTCCGTTTTTTGGATCCGTTTTGTTTCTGTTTCCATTCCGTTTTTCCACAAAAACAGGAACTTTGTAATCATTGCAAACACCAAACACATGTGCAAAATGGGCTGGGCATAGCATTTCTACAGCATGGATCCGCAAAAAACGGATGACATACGGACATGACATTCCGTTTTTTATACGGTCCCATTGACTTGAATGGAGCCACTGAACGTAATTTGCGGACAATAATAGGACCTGACTCAAAATGTTGCAGAATGGAAAAACTGAGATACGGAAACGGAATACATACGGAGTATATTCTGTTTTTTTTTTGGTACACATTGAAATGAATGGTTCCGTATGCGGACTGTATACGGACCGTATACGGAAAGCAAAAAACGTTCGTGTGAACGAGCCCTAACAAGTGTATTTTATTAGTGGGCATGTCAAGTAAATTATGTAGCCAAATCTGAATGCTCATAACTTCAGAGAGAAGCATAGACTTAGGGTCTATTCACACTTCTGCAATTTCGTTCCGCATTTTGCGGAACGGAATTGCGGGCCCATTTATTTCTAAATGTGCTGCCGGACACAGAACTGCGGACCCGGCAGCACATTTAGTCAGTATGATTCTGTAGAAATAAGGTCAAGCAGAGACACATAGCATTATAAATCATGATAATGCCGTGCGCTCCTGCAAGTCCAGAGCGGAGGATCACACTCACACACAGAGCGTGATTCCCGCAATGGACTCGCTCGTGTCCTGCCGAATCACCAGACCACTTGGTGGAAACTGGTGTACCCAAGTAAATAGGATCTGTCAGAAGCCACTGGCACCTGTTAGGTGCTGCTGGTGTCCATCAGCAAATGTATCCAGCTGAGCCTTGTGGCTTCCTTTATTAACTCCATCAAGACCAAGCTAGTTTTTACCTTCGGGACCAGGCCATTTTTAGCAAATCTGACAAGTGTCACTTTATGCGGTAATAACTTTAAAACAATTTTACTTATACAGGGCATTCTGAGATTGTTTTCTCGTCACATATTGTACTTTATGACAGTGGTAAAATTGAGTCAAAAATTTCATTTTTATTTATAAAAAAAGACCAAATTTACCAAAAATTTTGAAAAATTAGCAAATTTCCAAATTTTTATTTCTCTACTTTTAGAATAGACAGTAATACCTCCCAAAATAGTTATTACTTTACATTCCCCATATGTCTACTTCATGTTTGGAATAAAAAGGGGGTTAGTCAGCACCTCCCAGTGCGCAGGTGCACGCTGCCATGGCAAAGACCTAGAGGAAAAAAAGACAATGCAGCAGCACCCTGCAAATCAGATAAAGTACAACAATGCCATAGTCACAAAAATTATAGTGCTAATGCTACGCTTATTTATAAAGTGAGATGCTTGGCCAATGCATTTTGTACAAAACCATCTGAGCCCGTCTGCCGTACGTCAAGGCGATGTCTGTTTAGACGGATCCCAACACTAAATACTACCTGTTATGCGCCATAATGGCTGCCATAAAATTCAGGGAGTGTTGGATCCACATGCATGCTGGGTCCACTCTGCCTTTTACCATTTTTGGTGCCATAACATTACAAGGGATGCAGATACCAACATGCATGCCGAGCCCACTCTATACCTTTCCTTGTGCCACATTTGAAGACCCCCTGATGCACCCCTAGAGTAGAAACTCCAAAAAATGACCCCCATTTTGGAAACCACGTGAAAAGGTGGCAGTTTTTTTTATACTGTTTTAAGTTACATATAATTTTTGGTTGTTCTATTTCACACTTTTTGTGAGTCAAGGTAAAAAAAAAAGCGACTGTCTTATGTAGGATCTAATTTTTTGCGGGATGAGATGACGGTTTTATTGCTACAATTTTGGAGTGTGTACGACTTTTTGATCGCTTGGTATTACTCTTTTTGTGATGTAAGGTGACAAAAAATAGCTTTTTTGAAACCATTTTTATTAATTTTTTTATAGTCTTCACGTGAGGGGTTAGGTCATGTGATATTTTTATACAGCAGGTGATTACGGAGGCGGCGATACCAAATATGTATACTTTTTTTTATTTATTAAAGTTTTACACAATAACAGCATTTTTTAAACCAAAAAAATCAGGTTTTAGTGTCTCCATATTCTGAGAGCCATAGTTTTTTTTTTTTTGGCCGATTGTCTTAGGTAGGGTCTCATTTTTTGCGGGATGAGATGATGGTTTGATTGGTATGAAAAAAAATTCTAGAATATTCGCAGTTACAAATATATAGCACTATATTCTACATCTTCGCAAATTCTCGAAGTGCTGATATTCGCGATAAAAATTTGCGATTAGAATATTCGCGATCAACACTAATCACCAGATGTTTGTATGCATTTGTATGCTTTTCAGGTGATCGTCAATACCTTTACATAGGGCAATTATCCAGAATAAGCTTTTACACCCAATATTTGTACAGATCCTTGTCCTGTGTAAAATTGCCCTACATTTTGAGCTTTAAAAGATGATTAAACCCCATATAAACAGTTTATATCAATTTATCATGTTTCATTTTTAATATAGCTTTATTAAATAAATGTCACATATTAATCGAAAGTTAATATTAATTGATTGCTAACTTATTTACATCACAAAATATTACCGAAAAGCTTCCACTTCTCATAAAAGCTTCTCACAAAAAACTAGACTTCCTATAGCTACGTTAATGTAAAATTAAAATGAAATTATGGCTGATAGCTGATGGCTGAGGGCAAAAATAAAACAATTCATTCAGTCACAATTCAGAACATACTGCAACCAAATTTAGGCCCCTTTCACACGGGCGAGTATTCCGCGCGGATGCGATGCGTGAGGTGAACGCATTGCATCCGCACTGAATACCGACCCATTCATTTCTATGGGGCTGTTCAGATGAGCGGTGATTTTCACGCATCACTTATGCGTTGCGTGAAAATCGCAGCATGCTCTATATTCTGCGTTTTTCACGCAACGCAGGCCCCATAGAAGTGAATGGGGATGCGTGAAAATCGCAAGCATCCGCAAGCAAGTGCGGATGCGGTGCGATTTTCACGCATGGTTGCTAGGTGACAGTCTATTCATTGTATTATTTTCCCTTATAACATGGTTATAAGGGAAAATAATAGCATTCTGAATACAGAATGCATAGTAAAACAGCGCTGGAGGGGTTAAAAAAAAATTAAAAAAATTAACTCACCTTCTCCTCTTGTTCGCGTAGTTCCCGGTCTTTACTTCTTTAATGATGAGTTGTGGGCTAAAGGACCTTTGGTGACATCAGATCACATGCTCCAATCACATGGTCCATCACCGTGGTGATGGACCATGTGATTGGAGCATGTGATCTGATGTCACCAAAGGTCCTTTAGCCCACAACTCATCATTAAAGAAGTAAAGACCGGGAACTACGCGAACAAGAGGAGAAGGTGAGTTAATTTTTATTTATTTTTTTTAACCCTCAATTGATCACCTACTAAGCATTCTGTATTCAGAATGCTATTATTTTCCCTTATAACCATGTTATAAGGGAAAATAATACAATCTACAGAACACCGATCCCAAGCCCGAACTTCTGTGAAGAAGTTCGGGTTTGGGTACCAAACATGCGTGATTTGTCTCACGCGAGTGCAAAACGCATTACAATGTTTTGCACTCGCGCGGAAAAATCGCGGGTGTTCCCGCAACGCACCCGCACATTTTCCTGCAACGCCCGTGTGAAAGAGGCCTTATGGTTGTCAAAGAGTTAAATTACAAACTGCATACAGCTTCCCCTCTCACTCCTATTTTGCATTGTATTTTTATTGCCTTATAATCCTGTAATTTTTACAAAACACACAAAAATTTAAAAAAGTGTAAATATTTTTGGTATATAGCATACTCGGTGGTGAAAGAAGTTGTGATTCTATCACCAAAGGGCCAATATATATCTGCTGCCGGACCTGCTGCAAGTAGCTCATCATAATATACGGCAATTTATAAAATACATTTAGGCCTCTTTCACACGAGCGTGACGGATTGGCCCGAGATGCGTTCAGGGTGCGTTCAGTGAAACTCGAACCATTTTGCAAGCAAGTTCAGTCAGTTTTGTCTGCGATTGCGTTCAGTTCTTCAGTTTTTTTCCGCACGGGTGCAATGCTTTTTGATGCGTTTTTCACGCGCGTGATAAAAAACTGAAGGTTTACAAACATCTCTTAGCAACCATCAGTGAAAAACGCATCGCACCCGTACTTGCTTGCGGATGCAATGCGTTTTTCACGCAGCCCCATTCACTTCTATGGGGCCAGGGCTGCGTGAAAAACGCAGAATATGGCCTCATGCACACGACAGTGTTTTTTCACTGTCAGTGATTTGGCTTCAGTGGTCCGTGTCCGATTTTGCTTCAGTTGTGTTTCCTTGTGTCTTCTTTTTTTGTCTGACAGGGGGAAAAAAAGGAAGGTTAATAAAAAGTGAAAATTTATTGCACCATGGTCTTGTAGAAAAAAACGGACACGAACGCGGACACGGATGACATACCAGTTGTGCATCCGTTTTTTTTGACAGACCCATTGACTTGAATAGGTCCGTCCTCCGTTTTCCACTGACAAGAATAGGACAGGTTATATTTTTTTGACGGACTGAACTCACGGATCACGGATGCGGAGAAAAAACAGAGGACTATCAGTTTTTTTTCACAGCTCCATAGAAATGAATGGGACCTCCGTTAAACTGTGAAAAATGATGGAACGGACAACGGTTGTGTGAATGAGGCCTAAAGAACATGCTGCGATTTTCATGCAATGCACAAGTGATGCGTGAAAAACAACGCTCATGTACACAGACCCATTGAAATGAGTGGGTCAGGATTCAGTGCGGGTGCTATGCGTTCATGTCACGCATTGCACCCGCACGGAAAACTCGCTCATGTGAAAGGGGCCTTACTGTCACTAAATATAAAAATTATTGGAGATGAAGTACATAGTCTGTAATTAAAAGGCTATATGAATAATTGATTCCAATATTAACAATTAATGTAAACTTAATGCGGCTCATGAATTAACTCCAGGAATTTAACACATATGGTAGATATCAGAATCTGCCTAATAAACTCCAGATACAGTACATAATACTGCCACAATTTACAATATAATGTATATTATAGTATACAGTATATCTATAAGAGATACTTAGTTTAGCAAATTAATTGTTACAATCAGTGGGATCCCACCAAAATAGATACAGTATAAGCAACCATGACAAAAGTAAACCCTAGTAGCACATGGGCCATAGACAGTCATTCCGAAAGCCAGCAAGAGAATTCAACACAGTAAAAGAGTCAGAGTGTTGGATGTAGTATGCACCTCTCACAAAGACTAAGTAGTAGTACACTCAGTATCACCATTGTGCATGTAGCAGTAGCAGAGCACACAGTCTTTACAGAAGTCACCATCATTGGTCAAAGCTGGACTTACAGCTATAGTCCTCCTAATAATGTGCAGAAGACATGTGGGAACTTACAGAGGGTAGTCATTATTGAAGTAAATATAAAAATTATTTTAGGATGGCTAAGCACTATTGGACTTTCTCTCTCACGGAAGCAGCCTTTAATACCACCTTCCCAGATGGTAAAGTATAACATAATTTCCAACATTTAAAAAGCATAAATCTGGGGGGCGTGGCTTGGCAGCCAAGCGTGATGGCCGCTTGATTTCTCAGATCATGCACTCATTGTCTGACAAAAGCATGGTATACCCCTTCTTTGTGATCTGACCCCACAGCAAGTGTTTTCTTCAGCACACCAAAGATGCCCAGAGGCAAAAGAGCTAATGTCAAGCAGGTAAAGCTTGATTTTTACTTTAAAAAAAGAACCCGCCACACAGCCGAGCCTAGCGGAGGTTCCACCCTCCCCGCCTTCTTTAGAAGCGGCTCCCTCATCTCCGCCGCTACAGCAGCGCGCCAGACCCTCTCTACAAGAGGTTTCTTGCAACTCACCTCGGCGGGAGCCAACATCAGCTGGATCATCTTTGAGCGGTGGTTCGTCCCGGTCGTCTCCGGTTCCCACGGGAACTAAGGCACCATCTTCTCCGGGCACAAGGAAAAACAGAGGCCCAGGCTTCAATCTGCTGCAACAGGAGAGGTGAGCCCCGGGTCCTCAACACTTTTCTCCACCTCTGCCATCTTATAGGGGTTCCCCACCTTAGACCAGCCAGCCTCAGGGAATCTCCTTAAATGGACACTGACAGGCCAAATCAGCATATATAGTTAGATATATGACATTACAGGTCTTATAGAGTCTTTTAAAAGCATATAAGTATCCCCCCTGTCCACCTTATAAAGAGCAAAATATAAAGTTTTATAACCTGCTTGTCCGGTCAGCAATCTGCCCAAGGGGCGGCGTTTCATGTGAAAATGCGCCCAGCTAGCCGCTCCCAACTGCCGTCCTTAAGCCCCGCCCAGCTCATCATTATTCACTTCGCTGGGCGGCGGCTAGAACTCTCCCCAGTCCCGATCCTGCGCATGGGCAATTCAATCCTCTGGGACGCACTATTAACCCCTTTGACGATGTGAGTGAGCAGCGCTCTGAAGCGCTGCTCTGAACAGTGCATGGCTGAGGCTGAGGCTGCAGCTGCCTCCAAGACGCAGGCAGGCTGTGTGTGTACGCATGCGCGATCTAACCACGGCGGGGCGCAGGCGCAGAAGATTGGGCATGAACGATGCCCAGAGGATTGAATTGCCCATGTGCAGGATCGGGACTGGGGAGAGTTCTAGCCGCCGCCCAGCGAAGTGAATAATGATGAGCTGGGCGGGGCTTAAGAACGGCAGTTGGGAAGGCTGGCTGGGCGCATTTTCACATGAAACGCCGCCCCTTGGGCAGATTGCTGACCGGACAAGCAGGTTATAAAACTTTATATTTCGCTCTTTATAAGGTGGACAGGGGGGATACTTATATGCTTTTAAAAGACTCTATAAGACCTGTAATGTCATATATCTAACTATATATGCTGATTTGGCCTGTCAGTGTCCCTTTAAAGATATGCTGATTGCCTTCAGCGCCGCCCTGCACAAGGATTTTTTTTCTCTAATAGCACCTCTCCAATCCTCCATTACAGGCCTAAATGCCAGGGTCCTCCACGTGGAAACGAAAATGGGGGAGTTTGCTACATCTCACAACCAACTAATAGACAGTCATGAAGACATGTCCACTGATATTGAAAGAATTAAAGCCAAGTTAAATGACCTGGAAGATTGCTCCAGGTGAAACAATATAAAATTCTGGGGCGGGGGCGTGGCCTGGACGTCTGCAGATTTAGGCCGAATTCGCCAATATTGGCGCGTCACATGGGGAAAAAGTTGCCCCCAAAGAAGCCTGCCACCCGCCCGTCCTCCGGAGAGAACCGAACCTTGGACGCCTACCTCACACGCGGCTCCCAGCTCCCGTCATCTCAGAGCGGCCTCTTCCAGCCTTCCTCCACAGGCGCCATTACAGCAGCGGCGGCTCCCGCCTTCTCCAGCTCGGCAGGTGAGCGCGGCGGTGAGACCTCTGGGGAGCACTCTCTCTTTCCCCTAGCTAAAGAGTTTGTGCCCTTTCAGCCCACCGCTACCCCTGGCTTGAGCTTGGAGCCTCCTGGACACTCACAGGGCTCTCAGCCTGACGCCCCCATTATGCCGCCCAAAGCAGCTCCCAAACAGGCCAGACAGCCTGCCGCTACGCCATCACGCCGCCGTGAGTGGGGAGACCCCCCTGATGTTGAGGTGGACACTGTCTCTGCCCATATGCACCCCCCTAGGGATATGAACGTCTGGGACCAACGTCTAGCTTCTGGGGATGAGGGAGAAGATGGCCCCCTCTATACACCCCAACCTACAATATCTCTACAGCAGACTTTACAGCAATTGCCCACAAATGCTGATTTTAAAGTAATGGTGGCTGAGGTACGGAATGCATGTAAAGCAGAAATCTCCTCTCTACGTTTGGACTTGCAACAAATGTCCGCCCGCGTGGATCAAATTGAGACGGAGCATGATGACACCAGACGGTATGTGTCTCAGTTACAGTCTATTATAGCCACCCAGTCCCAAGCCATTAAAGAGAATACTAAGCATCTGGAAGACCTTGATAACAGGGGACGCCGTAATAATATACGGATCAGGGGTCTGCTGGAGTCAGATTCTGACGAGGACCTGGACATCATATTGAACGAACTGTTTAATTTAATTCTGGTCCCCCAAACACCGCTGGTCATTAAACTCGACCGGGCTCATAGGGCACTTTGGCCGAAAAGCACTACTTCACAACCACGAGATGTGATCTGTTGCCTACATGACTTCCGCTTGAAGGAATCTATTATGGCCAAAGCTCGTGCTCTACGTACAATATCTTTTAAAGGCTCCAGTGTTCATCTATACCAGGACTTATCTTGGCTGACCTTACAGAAAAGAAGATCCCTTCAACCTCTCTTAGCCTGTCTGAAAGATCTTAAAATCCCATACCGCTGGGGCTTTCCCTTTGCTTTAATCGCTACAAAGAATGGCAAGTCTTCAGTTCTATGCACCCACGCGGACTTACCCCATTTTTGCTCCTCTCTGGGCCTCAACACTCCAACCCTTGATGACTGGGAGGCCCCTGACCCACCCCCAGCTCCTGCTCTATTGTGGCACACAGTCCAGTGGAAAATAACTCAATCCCCTCCTCAGGGGGGAGCAACTGGATCTCCCCTCCGTGACGCGCCTCCTTGAGTGCTTTCTTGAGGGACTGACCCCCTCCGAGGCCTTCTGTTGATTTTCATGTTACTGAGCAGCAGCTCTTAAGTTTAGTGCAATTGTTTTTATTGCATTGGTCTTTGACTTGTTTTCTTTCAGGTGATCCCTGAGTTATTTTTCTTGCCTCGCCTGTCATGGCGTCCAGTCAGGTCCCTGCCGACGGGACTCTATTCTTTGCCCTCTCTCTTTCCCTCACTCTAGATTTTGAGGAGGGACAGACGTTGTTTTTTTCACTTTTGCTCACATTATATTGAGTCTTGACTGGGTGATCACACCCATTGTTCAGAATCCTATTCCATGTTCTTTGTCGTATATGTTGTCTTTTGTCTCCCCCTTTTTCCCTTTGTGTATCTCCCCTTGGTTCCTTAATGCTACAACATCAAGATGAGTTTCAGTGTATGAGGAGGTGGGCCTCCTGAAGGATCTCTCTCTAGTCATTGGCAAGTATTACTATCCCACGTCCACACATGATTAAGTGTATTTCTCTAAACGTTAAAGGTCTTAATTCAAATGCAAAGAGGAGGCTGGCTCTCACTGAATGTAAATCTCAAAAAGCAGATGTCGTTTTTCTACAAGAAACCCATTTTGACAGAGAGGGTTCCTTTAAGTTTGTGGCCCGAACCTATCCACGGGTGTACTCAGCTAGTGCAGCCAAAAAGACTGCTGGGGTTGCTATTCTTCTATCTGCTACCTGCCCTATCCAAATTGAATCTTGCCGGATTGATGATCACGGTAGATATATAATACTCCAGACCTCCCTCTACGGTACCCCACTTATTTTATGTAATGTCTATGTCCCAAACTCAGGTCAGATCCCCTTCCTGAAAAGGGTTTTTCGGGAACTAGACAAATATCTGCCAGTGGCACTTGTTGCCGGCGGTGATTTTAATGCCGCGTTCTCGGAACACTGGGACAGACTGACCCCCGGGAACGTACTGCCGTCTAGAGCTCAGCGGAAATTGTCACGCCTCTTCAGAAAGCTCATTAGACAATATGCACTATATGACCTGTGGAGGGTTACTAGCCCTTCTGCTAGAACATATTAATTTTTTTCTCACCCGCATAGGACTCATACCCGTATAGATTACTTCTTTGGGAATACGCCCGCCCTCAGAATGTTGACAGATGCTGAGATGGGCAATATCACGTGGTCAGACCACGCGCCAATCTCTGTTACATTTAACCCAGGGGGTAACCATCCTTGGGTGTGTCATTGGTGGCTTAATGAATCTCTTCTAACTAAGCTACCGACTAGACAGGAATTGGGTGATTCCTTAAAGGAGTATTTCTCTCTCAACCAAAGCTCAGCTCCATGTGTAGCTATACTATGGGAGGCGCATAAAGCCGTTTTCAGAGGCACGTGTATTAGCGTGAGAACTAGATTGAAGAGAGACTATAACTTGCGTTATAATAACACCTTTGCCCAGTTAAAACAGTTAGAGGCCCGTCTGGGGTCTCATCGCTCTTGTCACTTATTACGGCGTATAGTGCTCCTTCGTGTCCGGTTGCGTGAAATGGCATTAGAAAAAAACTGTAAACTCCTATCGTACTCGCGACAACGGTTTTATATGTGGGGGAATAAATCCCACACCATTCTGGCCTGCCAACAATGGGAATCGACCGCGACTACCACCCCAATGGCCTTGAGAACGAGCAGCGGAGATTTGGTATACGACCCCAAAACGATACTGGATCAATTTCAGAAATACTATGCTTCTTTATACTCCCTCTCACAACAGACGCCCTCCAGCCCAGTGGACTACCAAAAACTCTTTGATTCGTTTTTGGCTCGGGGCAGCCTACCTAAGCTGTCACCGTAAGCAGGGTCTGCGCTTAACGCTCAGATCACGACAGGAAATACAGGGGGTATTCTCCCAATTACCTAATGGTAAGTCACCTGGGCCGGATGGGTTACCCTACTCTGATTACAAGACATTCTCATCTCTTCTAGTACCCGATTTATGTACCCTTTTTAACTCATTCCTGCAAGGCGCAGCTATACCAAAGACTATGCTTCATTCCCATATTACTCTTATTCCGAAACCGGGAAAGGACCCCCTAGATTGCACTAATTACCGCCCTATTGCTCTTCTAAACTCCGATCTAAAAATATTCACCAAACTGTTAGCAGACCGGTTGGCATATTGGCTTCTGACCAGGTTGGCTTTGTGAGGAGCCTTCAGGGTGGGGATAACATGAGGAGGCTTATTAACCTGATAGATATTGCCAATAGGCAACATCAAAGGGCACTACTATTGAGTCTAGACGCTGAAAAAGCGTTTGATCGCTTAGGTTGGCCCTTCATGTTTTCCACCCTACAGGCTTTTGGATTCTCCGGTCCTTTCCTCTCAGCCCTCCGGTCACTATATAGCTGCCCTACGGCGACAATTAACCAGTTACCATATGCTAACTCAGCCCCTTTCTTGATAGAAAATGGCACCAGACAGGGGTGTCCGCTTTCCCCTCTTTTGTTTGTGCTTTGCATTGAACCTTTAGCTGCAGCAATTAGGTCCCACCCAGACATCCATGGGATCATGGTTAATCAAGTTGAATATAAAATATCATTATTCGCGGATGAGGTTCTTCTTACTCTATCTGACCTACATATTACTTTACCCAATTTATTTGGTTTGGTAGCTGTTGAGGAACGGTTGAGACGTATGCATATATATCCATGCATGCCTGCAAACACGTGCGGGCATGTATGGTATATATGTGCATACATTGGACATAGCATCATGGGACGATGTGCGCAGATGTGCCCAGCATCTGCGCACGTCTGCCCATGGTGATCCCCAGGGGCTCATGGTGGCCCCTGTGGGAAATATGTGCCCCCTTATGATGTAGGGGCTTGTGCCCCCTTATGATGTAGGGGCTTGTGCCCCCTTATGATGTAAAGACTATTCTAGGGGCTTGTGCTCTCTGATATTCCCCAGGGGCTCATTCATGCCCCTGTGGGAATTCATATATGTATGTGCCCCCTTAATAGATATATCATATAATGCCCCCTGTATCCTACAATGCCCTCTTATCATATATATCCCCCTTAAATATGATTAATGTATACATGTGTATGGATGTGCCCCAAGCATCAATACACATGTATATTCCATATAAACCCCCCCTCCCTACATGGACACAGATGCATCAATGTAAATGTGCCCCAAGCATTTGCATTGATGTAATCTGGGTGAAGGCGCCAGAATGACTGGACAAGGTCCGGTCATTCTGGTGAACTCAAAAGGATTCAAATTCAATAGAATTTGAATCCTTTTGTTCTAATTATCTGCAGTCCTGCTGGAGATAATTAAGCATAATAGAGAGAGAGGAGATACCTCCGCTCACTCTATTATGTGCATTCTGGCATCGCAATTACCATTGCGATGTCCAGGAATGCTTAGAGTTACAGGCAGGAGATCAAAGGATCTCCCGCCTGTCATCAAGTGCACGCGGCCCTGCGACGCGCGTGCAGGGGCGCGCGGGCAGGCGCGGTGACGTCATCTCACCGCGCCGGCCCACGTGTCCTGCACGGTGGTATGGGTGCGCGCGCGCGCCCCCTGGTGGCGCGGGAGTGCGGGCCGCCGGGGGGATAAATATCCGGCGGCCCCGGCACTCTGGAGTTTAGAGAGAGCCCCCCTCCACCTAAGAAGAGGAGCGCGTCCTGCGCTCCGGGAGGGTGCAGGATCGGGGCCCCCACCTGGTGAGCGCATCGGCGCTCAGGACAAACGCGCCCCCCTTCCACTGACCGGACCCAGCCGCACCTACCCCCGCTGACCTGGAGAGGAGAGAGGATCGGGACAGGACAGAGAGGAATGCAGGCAGTCCATACTAGCTGCCCTGCATTCTCCACCAGACCAGAGGAGTGGAAGACCGAGCAGTCGATCTGCTCCAGAGGAAGAATCGGGCAGTGTGCTGAGTCCTGCTCCTGCTGGATGGCTAAGTAGCACTTCCCCATTAACCCCTTCCATGCCCTGTTCTCCTGTCCTGCCCAAAACTCCTTCCCTGATCCCCTGCTAGCATTAACCCCTTCCTGTTCCCTGATCCCCTGCTAGCATTAACCCCTTCCTGTTCCCTGATTTCCCCTGTTTGCTGGTAACCCCTGATGGACCCTGGTCCCTGCCTACTGTACACCCTGGCCCATGATCTGACCCTTGCCCCTACCCTGATTAACCCCTGGTGGTTACCCTGGTCCTCTGCAGAGCATGCCTCTGTTCTGCAAACAAATACTTATAACCCTTCGTCATACCCCGTAGGGACAGTATATAGTCAGGTGGGGTGGATTGTTAATATACTTGTATGTGTGAACTGTCTAGTTAGTTGATGGGTGGAATTGGGAACGTGTAGTGTAGTTGAGTTCTGTATATTTAGTGCTGTATTGTAGTGTACTGCGTACGTAGTGTATTGTAGTGTACTGCGTGCGTAGTGTATTGTAGTGTACTGCGTGCGTAGTGTATTGTTAGTGTATTGTTTGGTGTAATAAATACTGTTATATTTGTACCCTTTTGTGTAGCGTGTACTTGCTAGCGGTAGCGAGTTAGTAAGGCGCATGCAGTTAGCATAAGTGATCAGTGTAGAGCATAGCGAAAGTATTGTGTTATTATATAAAGGCATAAATGGGCGGAGTTATCACTAGGTGGCTCCTCCCATTTATGAATATTAATTATCGATATTTGCAAAAATATTGGTGATTAATATGCCCCCTTTACATTGGCGAGCCAGGCCCACTGCGTGGATTTTGCGCTTATTTTTGGTCTTAAGGTTGAGGGTCGCTAGTACTGTGAATTAGCGGGCAGGAGAGACGCGGTCAGCGGAGTGTCTGAGCGTCTAGGACCCGATAATTCGTACAGGAGAAGCGATACTTCCCTTAGAGTACCAGAAATAAAACAAAATCTTTTGCAGAGAATCTATAATTGTTCTGTGAATTAATATTTTTGTATTTGCTTTACACGGTCACCGTTGCTGGGGTAAGAAGACACGGAAAAGTACAGCACCAACAAGCATCGCTCAAGTGATTGCAAGGGAGAAGAGCACACGTCACTGAAGGAGATCCATCTTCGTGGGAGCGGCGTACAAGTCAGGCTGGTCGGGAAGAGGCGATCCGGGAAAATGGACTTCTTCCAAGCAGCTGCGAGATACGGCGCCAAGGAGAAGATGGACACTCATCAAACGGTGAGTATGGACTTCCCCACACTGCAACACTTGAGCAGACACAGCACATTTAACCCTATCCTCCCCACTACATACAAGTCAGCAGAAATGCTGTGGTCCGATTTGTTAGCACAGGCTTGTAGTTACGACAAGCTTTGTGTTAACAAACGGACGGTTTTGAACAAGGCCACCAAACGGCTTCGGATGCTAGCCAAACTCGTTCATACGTTTGAGGCTAGCATCTGTAAGCCAAAGGAAGTGGCGCTGGTGTCTCAGTCAACGGAGACAATTCCTCCGGCCATTCACTGCCAGTGCTGTGCTAGTAATTCGGACCAGGTTTCGGCATTGCGGGCACAGCTGGCAGAGAATGTGCAGTCTACTGTTGACCGAGATGCGCAGGTGGCTAGGATAGAGTCACAGTTGGTAGAGCTGCAGAGGCAGAAGGAGGAAATTGAGGCTAAGTTGACTCAGTCTTATACTGAAGTCAATGCCTTCAAGGAGCGGACTGCCTCTACTGACGTGACGGTAGCCAAATTGAAGGCTCAGGTTGCTGTAAGGTCCCAGCTAATGTCTGGCATGCAACAGGTTATCACCAAGTTTGTGCCGGCCCTTTCTTTTTCCGTAAAGCCAGGGTCGGAATCTCCCAAAACGTTGCCCTGTGCAGGGCCACAAGGGGGGAGAGTAGTCTGTGACCGGTCTGATCATCAGGTCAAGCCGGTCCAGACTAACAGAGATTTTTCCCTGACTTTGGGAAAAAGAACTGTGGTGAAGAGTGCGTCCCTGAGGATGGTACAATTCAGGAGAAGGGAGCAGAACTTCAGTGTAGATGGACCTGGGCCATGCAGAGCAAACATCAGATGTTTTGCATGTGGTGGCCTAGGTCACATAGCGAGACACTGCGAAACAGATGGGAACATAACACACAGGACAGGAAACCAAGTCACGTGTTTCAGGTGTGGGAACAAAGGACACATTGCAAGGAATTGCCCTTGTGCAAGTAATTGCAATGTGTCCAACAGTATCAGCCAGGTAACAAATTGTGCAGTGGGGTCTAGTCAGCCTGGCCATAACGGGGTTACCTCTCGGCAGCATCACCAGCTGCTGAGAGGTCAGAGTGGCCAAGCTAGGCTAGGCAACATTTGACACCCCTGTACTATTTGTTACACAGTTTGTTCCCTGTGTATGTCCATGTTGTGTGTTTTTGTTATCTGTTTGTACGTTCTTCTTGATGTTGATGGTGGTAGTCCTTGTCTACGGATGTGTTCTACCATGCTGATTTATGTAGTGTTGTAAGTCCCGTCTGCTGTCTTTGTTTCATTCTGTGTCCCCTTGGAGTGGAACAGTGTTATACTGTGGATCGAGAACGTATAGGTTTGCGAGCAGATAATATCACACGGGAAATCCTGCTGGTCGGGAGAAGGCATGGACCTTCTCCATGCAGCACACAAAGGATGATGTGATATTATTCTGGGCAACCAGGGTCTCAGATCGATACGGATAACACTGTTGTGCTCAAGGTTTTCGGTAGGGCTGTGTTGCGCTGGGGACTGAGGCGGACAGACAACAATGGTGTAATGTTGTGCTGCGCACTTAATTCTAGTCCGAGCAGGCGGCACAGCTCTGATAGGGATTGGACGCAGAATGTTTAGCAGCAGAGTGTGGACTGTGTTCTTGTGTTGTGGGGTCCTGGGGAGCCGGGGCATGACTATGCCATTGGTTCTGCAGGCCTCCACAGGACGGGATCACAGGGGGAAGTCGGCCTGGGTGCACACGAGTGGACAGGGATGCGGTGCCATCAATAACAAGATGGTGCTTTGTCCACAGAACTCCAGTTATCCCAACCTAGTAGGGTGGCCATCCTTATCTGTTGGTGCAGAGGGATGTGCAGCAGAGGACTCAATCCTCTGAAGATAGGGTGTTCAGACACCAGTGTTGGGATGACGAGGGGTCCTGTGAGACAAAGGGCAGCCCAATACCTTTCTCTACCCATGGGTCAAAGGTATTGGTGCTGGAAATTTTCACATTAATTGCACTGTTAGGGGAGAAATTCCCCTGGGAGCGCCTGGTGTTTTCTTCTGCCATAGGATATGGAGCGGAAGAAAAACCTAGGAGACGCCACAGAAGAGACCAGCTATTCCCCCTGACACTGTTGTGAAGCTCCAGAGGATCCCACTGGATTTTGGCAACAAAGCGACCTCTGCCTAGAGGTGTTATAGCAATGAAGACTGCCACAATCCAGCGGGAGCATTATTTAGGCTCTGGAGGAAGACTTGGGAGACGTTCGGGTGGAAGAACTTATCACTTGTTTCACCCAGTGAAACTTCTTCTGGTTCTGGTCATCGTAATCGGAGGGTCAAGGGACTTATTGACCAAATACACCAGAACCAGACAGAACTTTACAGAACTATCCGGAGGAGGAGGCTCAGGACATAACTCAAACATTGTTCCTGTAGCCAAATATTGTAATAAATACACACTTTGTTTCCTATGAGGGTTCGGGACGTATAACTTGTACTACCCTGAAACCCCATAGCACATTGTATTGTACATGTATTGATTTTGTTTGTCGGTTGATTGCGTACCCATAGACACTCTAGGTACAAATGTGTGACAGCCTATATTCGGCTGTACACATTTGCATCCTATAGTCGTTTCCCATTGACACAGGGGTCTGCGACCTACCTGTGTCTTTGGAGGTGTAGAGATATGCCAGGTTGCATGAGTCTCTATGGGTACACATACATATAATGATTTTGGTGGTGTTGGGAGGGATGTGACATGTGTTTTGTGTGAATGGGGATAAGGTTAGGTCACGATAGGGACAGGCATCATTCATTTGCCACCTTGAACCCTGGAACGGTGAGGTTCTTAAGGGAAGGGCTGGAGGTGTAGTGTGGCGGAGGTGTTCTCCGCAGTAGAATTTAGGTACTATGACATCACCGCTTAAGAGTCTGACCTGCCTTGTAAAGACCTATTAATCTGTCCACGGGAGAACCGCACCCATCAAGATGGAAACAGACGTTGGATAGAAGAAAGTTGGGACTGAGACTGTGAGGGTGAACCCGCTCCAGATGCCTTGGAGGCGGGCCATACCTGAAGATCGGCAGAACTACCAAGAGACTGTGGGGGTGTGGTCACTCCAAAGTGGGGGTGGCCAACACCAAGAGAATGTTATAGAAAGGTAAAGACTGTAAGGGTGAACCCGCTCCAGAATTGGGGGGGGACGAAGATACCGGAAGATCGGCAGAATTACCGAGAGACTGTGGGGGTGTGGTCACTCCAAAGTGGGGGTGGCCGACACCAAGAGACTGTTATAGAAAGGCCAGTTAAAGACTGTAAGGGTGAACCCACTCCAGAATTGGGGGGGCGAAGATACCTGAAGATCGGCAGAATAACCGAGAGACTGTGGGTGTGTGGTATCCTAAAGATGTCAAGAAGAAGACGGTGTATCCGGTGGACGGAGGAGGAGGTTACGGTGAAGGGCAGGTCGGAGGAAGCTGGATGAGGGATGTCTAAGTACCTAAAGATCAGTGTGCACTACAGTTCTTCCTGAACTTCCACCAAAGATGGGGTTGAAGGGGGGCAAATATATCTCAACCCGTTCCCCCATTATATTGTCGTATTATTTTCCGACAACAGGGGGATTGTTGAGGAACGGTTGAGACGTATGCATATATATCCATGCATGCCTGCAAACACGTGCGGGCATGTATGGTATATATGTGCATACATTGGACATAGCATCATGGGACGATGTGCGCAGATGTGCCCAGCATCTGCGCACGTCTGCCCATGGTGATCCCCAGGGGCTCATGGTGGCCCCTGTGGGAAATATGTGCCCCCTTATGATGTAGGGGCTTGTGCCCCCTTATGATGTAGGGGCTTGTGCCCCCTTATGATGTAAAGACTATTCTAGGGGCTTGTGCTCTCTGATATTCCCCAGGGGCTCATTCATGCCCCTGTGGGAATTCATATATGTATGTGCCCCCTTAATAGATATATCATATAATGCCCCCTGTATCCTACAATGCCCTCTTATCATATATATCCCCCTTAAATATGATTAATGTATACATGTGTATGGATGTGCCCCAAGCATCAATACACATGTATATTCCATATAAACCCCCCCTCCCTACATGGACACAGATGCATCAATGTAAATGTGCCCCAAGCATTTGCATTGATGTAATCTGGGTGAAGGCGCCAGAATGACTGGACAAGGTCCGGTCATTCTGGTGAACTCAAAAGGATTCAAATTCAATAGAATTGGAATCCTTTTGTTCTAATTATCTGCAGTCCTGCTGGAGATAATTAAGCATAATAGAGAGAGAGGAGATACCTCCGCTCACTCTATTATGTGCATTCTGGCATCGCAATTACCATTGCGATGTCCAGGAATGCTTAGAGTTACAGGCAGGAGATCAAAGGATCTCCCGCCTGTCATCAAGTGCACGCGGCCCTGCGACGCGCGTGCAGGGGCGCGCGGGCAGGCGCGGTGACGTCATCTCACCGCGCCGGCCCACGTGTCCTGCACGGTGGTATGGGTGCGCGCGCGCGCCCCCTGGTGGCGCGGGAGTGCGGGCCGCCGGGGGGATAAATATCCGGCGGCCCCGGCACTCTGGAGTTTAGAGAGAGCCCCCCTCCACCTAAGAAGAGGAGCGCGTCCTGCGCTCCGGGAGGGTGCAGGATCGGGGCCCCCACCTGGTGAGCGCATCGGCGCTCAGGACAAACGCGCCCCCCTTCCACTGACCGGACCCAGCCGCACCTACCCCCGCTGACCTGGAGAGGAGAGAGGATCGGGACAGGACAGAGAGGAATGCAGGCAGTCCATACTAGCTGCCCTGCATTCTCCACCAGACCAGAGGAGTGGAAGACCGAGCAGTCGATCTGCTCCAGAGGAAGAATCGGGCAGTGTGCTGAGTCCTGCTCCTGCTGGATGGCTAAGTAGCACTGCCCCATTAACCCCTTCCATGCCCTGTTCTCCTGTCCTGCCCAAAACTCCTTCCCTGATCCCCTGCTAGCATTAACCCCTTCCTGTTCCCTGATCCCCTGCTAGCATTAACCCCTTCCTGTTCCCTGATTTCCCCTGTTTGCTGGTAACCCCTGATGGACCCTGGTCCCTGCCTACTGTACACCCTGGCCCATGATCTGACCCTTGCCCCTACCCTGATTAACCCCTGGTGGTTACCCTGGTCCTCTGCAGAGCATGCCTCTGTTCTGCAAACAAATACTTATAACCCTTCGTCATACCCCGTAGGGACAGTATATAGTCAGGTGGGGTGGATTGTTAATATACTTGTATGTGTGAACTGTCTAGTTAGTTGATGGGTGGAATTGGGAACGTGTAGTGTAGTTGAGTTCTGTATATTTAGTGCTGTATTGTAGTGTACTGCGTACGTAGTGTATTGTAGTGTACTGCGTGCGTAGTGTATTGTAGTGTACTGCGTGCGTAGTGTATTGTTAGTGTATTGTTTGGTGTAATAAATACTGTTATATTTGTACCCTTTTGTGTAGCGTGTACTTGCTAGCGGTAGCGAGTTAGTAAGGCGCATGCAGTTAGCATAAGTGATCAGTGTAGAGCATAGCGAAAGTATTGTGTTATTATATAAAGGCATAAATGGGCGGAGTTATCACTAGGTGGCTCCTCCCATTTATGAATATTAATTATCGATATTTGCAAAAATATTGGTGATTAATATGCCCCCTTTACAGTAGCAGTATATAGTCAGCTCTCCGGATATAAGGTTAACTCCACGAAAACAGAAGCCCTCCCTTTGAATCTACCCGCAGAAGTCTTAACCCTGCTTTGGTCTAACTACCGTTTTAGATGGCAAGATTCTACCTTGCGCTATTTGGGAGTAAACCTGACGGCATCGTATTCGTCTATATATTCCCATAACTTTCCCGCCTTACTTCAGGATCTTAAGCGTCAGATGACTAAATGGATGTCTCTTCCCATATCTATGATTGGCCGCATAGCGGCAGTTAAAATGTCAATTTTGCCGAAATTACTCTATTTATTTTAGACTCTCCCGGTACATGTACCAAGAACGGAATTACGGGCACTGCAGGCCAGTATATTTTAATTTATATGGAATGGGAGGAGACATAGGATAGCTAGTAGCATCCTTATGGCCCTGAAGACTCAGGGGGGGCTAGCGGTTCCAGATATTGCCAAATATTATTGGGCCACCCACCTTAGACGGCTACCAGCGTGGTCTAGACTCTATGCTTACTCCAGGTGGATGGAAATTGAAAAATTATGGATCGCCCCAACACATCCTAACTCTCTATTGTGGTCCCCAATCCCCCAATCCCAACTACCAGAATTATTAGGGCCAATGATACATACATACAAAATATGGCAATATTGTAAACATCGTTTCTTTCTAGCCTCCGAGAGGTCCTCCATGACGTCCTTCTTATTTACCCCCCTCTTTAATGCTGGGTCACAAGTTTCTTTCTTTAAACCGTGGTTTTCCAAGAAAATGTTTAGATTTGCAGATCTGATCGATTACAGAACGTTACAATTACTTCCATTTGACGACCTTAGGAGCTCTAGGTCGCTTCTGGAGGCATCTAGGTACCATTACCTACAAATTCAACATTTGTTTACCACTCTGTTTCACTCGAAACAAGAATCTAACCCCACGTCCTTTGAGAAGACGTGCAAGCTTTCGGAATCGACCAGAGGTCTTATATCTGAAATATATGTACTCCTCTCGTCCCCAACCTCTCCTACATCCATCCGGCACTCATATATGTCTAAATGGGAGTCGCTCCTACACCGCCCTATTCCCCTGGAAGAGTGGAAAATGATCTGGCGTAGGGCTGCGATGATGTCAACCTGTGTTACTCACAGAGAGAACACTTACAAAATAATGATGTTCTGGTACCACACTCCACGATTATTACATAAGTTTAATCCTAATATTTCGGATCGATGTTGGAGATGTGGCACAGAGGAAGGTTCACATATCCATACTTTTTAGTACTGCCGGATTATTACTCCTTTCTGGACCATGGTTCAGGAAGTCCTCTACAGTCTGTTTGAGCTTAGGTTCCCCCTGGACCCCTACACATATCTGCTAAATATCCCACATATACCTCTAAAGAAACACTCATTAAAGTTAATGCTATATGTTCTGACTGCGGACAGACGTTTACTGGCTAGATTTTGGAAACGGGCTGAACTCATCACTAGTATACTAGAGGTCAGACACCTTGAGCATTTGTCGGCCGCTTTGCTTGCCTCGGTGGATAAATTCGACTGAGTTTGGAAGCAATGGGACCTAGTGTTTGATGCTCCAGAATGACTGGACCAGTGGCGTAACTACCGGGGAACCAGCTGCTTCGGGGCCCGGCATCCCGGCAGCGTGTGTGACAGTTTATTTACAAGTTCGTTAAATATCGATGTCTTACTGTTCAGGCCCCCTCGCTAATGTGATCTAATCTTACGGTCTCCTTAAGTCGTCTGATGTGTCTGGGATTCGAACCCACAACCTCCAAAGTCTGAGTGTATCAGAGGCAAAGCATTTACCCTCACAACCATAAAGGCTGCAATACGACTGAGTGAAAAAAAATGAGACTTCTACTGTTATAGCTGGCTAAGTGTACATCTATACACATGACAGCTGCCCCAAAACACCCAGCACTGCTATATCTCTATATGACAGCTGTCCCAACACACTCAGCTCTGCTATATCTCTATAAATGAGCAGCTGTCATGTGTATAGATGTACACTTAGCCAGCTATAACAGTTGAAGTCTCATTTTTTTTCCAACCAGAAGCAAGGCATCTCTTATGGTTTAGAGGTTAGGTGCTTTGCCTCTGATACAGAAGGTCGTGGGTTCGAATCCCAGCAGAAACCTTTTCTGAAATACAAGCACTGACTCCATATATGGACATACAGGGCGGGACACAGGAAGAGGCTGCATCGCATCGCTGACATGGAGGTAAGTAGAAGTGTTTATTTTATTTTTTTTAATACCCGACTGTTACTGCCATGGGGGGAGCGGGGGGCACTTGATACTGGCACATGGGGGGGGGGAGAGGCACCTGATACTAGCACATGGGGGGGAGAGGGGTTGGCACCTGATACTGGCACCTGGGGGGGAGGGGGGGTTGGCACCTGATACTGGCACATGGGGAGGGGAGAGGGGTTGGCACCTGATACTGGTACCTTGGGGGGGGGGAGAGGGGTTGGCACCTGATACTGGCACCTGGGGGGGGGGGTTGGCACCTGATACTGGCACATGGGGGGGAGAGGCAACTGATACTGGCACATGGGGGAGGCACCTGATACTGGCACCTGGGGGGGGGGAGAGAGGCACCTGATACTGGCACATGGGGCGGGGAGAGGCACCTGATACTGGCACATGGGGGGGGAGAGGGGTTGGCACCTGATACTGGCACCTGGGGGGGGATGGGGGGGTTGGCACCTGATACTGGCACATGGGGGGAGGCACCTGATACTGGCACCTGGAGGGGAGGGGGGGTTGGCACCTGATACTGGCACATGGGGGGGGGGAGAGAGGCACCTGATACTGGCACATGGGGGGGAGAGGGGTTGGCACCTGATACTGGCACATCGGGGGGGGGGGGGTGAGAGGCACCTGATACTGGCACATGGGGGGGGGAGAGGGGTTGGCACCTGATACTGGCACCTGGGGGGGGGAGGGGGGGTTGGCACCTGATACTGGCACATGAGGGGGGGGAGAGAGGCACTTGATACTGGCACTTTTTTTGTGGGGGGGGGAGATGGCACTATAATACTGGGACATGTGGGGGGGGGAGAGAGGCACTTGATACTGGCACATGATGGGGAGGCATTATGGGGGACACTAGGCCGGCAGCCTATCAGAGGCCGGACACTGAGGGGCATCTACTGGGGCACTATATATGGGGCATTTTATACTGGTACATTATGGGGGGCACTAGCAGGAAGGGGGGAGAGGAGCACTATGGAGGCATTTACTGGGGGCACTATATAGGGGTATTTTATACTGGGACATTATGGGGGCACTATGGGGACATTAGCTCAACTGGGGGCATTACAAGGGGGTATTTTTGCACTGTCACATTATAAGGAGAATTATTACTACTGGGGGGGGGGCATTATGGTGGGCTTTATTACTCCCCCATGGTATGACCCCCTAGTAGCAGCACCAGCCTCTCCCTGCTCTGCGACCCCACTGCCCCTTCTCCAAATCCTTATTATGAAATCTTTCTCATTAGGATAAAGCACAACATCAGCTCCACCGAGCCCCCGGCCAAAGTGTGGAAGTGGCGTCCGAGATCCCCAAGGGTTAAGTAACTGTAAGTTTTCATGTGAAATATGTTTATGTTATACACATATAGCATCCACTGTGCCCCACAATATACAGTATACCGCTACACTGTGCCCCACAATATACAGTATACCTCTACACTGTGCCAAAGGAGTGGGGTTTACACAAGAGGAGGGAGGTGCGAAGCGCGCTGGGGGGGGCCCTTACAAATATTTGCTGTTGGGCCCAGTCACTTCTAGTTACGCCCCTGGACTGGACCTTTACCTTTTTCCCCCCATCCTAACCCTACTGTGTCATGTCTTTTTACTCTCCTTTGTGTGTCTAAATATCTCTTTTACAGTAATTTTTGTACGCCTTCATACAGATTGTATGATAATAGGGATGAGCGAACCCGAGCTGTATAGTTCGGGTTCGTACCGAATTTTGGGGTGTCCGTGACACGGACCCGAACACGAATATTTTCGTAAAAGTCCGGGTTCGGGTTCGGTGTTCGGTGCTTTCTTGGCGCTTTTTGAAAGGCTGCAAAGCAGCCAATCAACAAGCGTCATACTACTTGCCCCAAGAGGCCATCACAGCCATGCCTACTATTGGCATGGCTGTGATTGGCCAGTGCAGCATGTGACCCAGCCTCTATTTAAGCTGGAGTCACGTAGCGCCGCACGTCACTCTGCTCTGATCAGTGTAGGGAGAGGTTGCAGCTGCTGTTAGGGCCAGATTAGGAAGTGATTAACGCCTCCAAAAGACTTCATTCAGTGATCGATCTACAGCTGTGGATCATTGAACTGCTGCTATTCAATTGCTCACTGTTTTTAGGCTGCCCAGAGCGTTTTTCATTCACTTTTTTCTGGGTTGATCGGCGGCCATTTTGTGTCTTGTGGTGCGCCAGCACAAGCTGCCACCAAGTACATTTAACCATCAATAGTGTGGTTATTTTTTGGCCATATACTACATCAGGGGCAAGCTGAGCCTGTCACCAAGTGCATTTAACTATCAATAGTGTGGTTATTTTTTGGCCATATACTACATCAGGGGCAAGCTGAGCCTGTCACAAAGTGCATTTAACCATCAATAGTGTGGTTATTTTTTGGCTATATCCTACATCAGGGTCAAGCTGTCATCAAGTGCATTAAACCATCAATAGTGTGGTTATTTTTTGGCTATATCCTACATCAGGGTCAAGCTGTCATCAAGTGCATTTAACCATCAATAGTGTGGTTATTTTTTGGCCATATACTACATCAGGGGCAAGCTGAGCCTGTCACTAAGTGCATTTAACCATCAATAGTGTGGTTATTTTTTGGCCATATGCTACATCAGGAGCAAGCTGAGCCTGTCACCAAGTGCATTTAACCATCAATAGTGTGGTTATTTTTTGGCTATATCCTACATCAGGGTCAAGCTGTCATCAAGTGCATTTAACCATCAATAGTGTGGTTATTTTTTGGCTATATCCTACATCAGGGTCAAGCTGAGCCTGTCACAAATTTATTCTCAATAACTTCACACACACGCTACAGTGCAATTCCAAGTCTAATTCTGTGTGTAAACGTATACCTGTCACCCAGCGCCTAAAAAATAGGCCTCAATTTTATATTCATCCAAATCTGTCATTATTGCTTTAGCTGGTCAAGTTATTTAGTGTCCGTCAAAGCACAGTTTTTGTTCTGGGTTGAAATACAATTCCCAATTTTGCAATTCTCTAAATTAGTGGTTTCTGCTGTATCAGGCCTAATTTAAATCTATCCCTAAAAGGGTATATAAGATTCAAGGTGCAGATAGGGTTATTCTCAATAACTTCACACACACGCTACTGTGCAATTCCAAGTCTAATTCTGTGTGTAAACGTATACCTGTCACCCAGCGCCTAAAAAATAGGCCTCAAATTTATATTCATCCAAATCTGTCATTATTGCTTTAGCTGGTCAAGTTATTTAGTGTCCGTCAAAGCACAATTTTTGTTCTGGTTTGAAATACAATTCTCAATTTTGCAATTCTCTAAATTAGTGGTTTCTGCTGTATCAGGCCTACTTTAAATCTATCACTAAAAGGGTATATTAGATTCAAGGTGCTAATAGGGTAATTCTCAATAACTTCACACACACGCTACTGTGCAGATCCAAGTCTAATTCTGTCCGTAAACGTATACCTGTCACCCAGCGCCTAAATAATAGGCCTCAAATTTATATTCAGCTAAATCTGTCATTAATGCTGTGCCTGTATTAGTGTAATACGGTACCTAAATAGATAGCCAGATAGTGTTAGGTGTCTGTAAAAAAAGGCCTGAATTTGAATTCAATACATTGGGCCAAATAATATTTTTCTTATTGTGGTGAACGGTAACAATGAGGAAAACATCTAGTAAGGGACGCGGACGCGGACATGGTCGTGGTGGTGTTAGTGGACCCTCTGGTGTTGGGAGAGGACGTGGCCGTTCTGCCACAGCCACACGTCCTAGTGAACCAACTACCTCAGGTCCCAGTAGCCAGCAGAATTTACAGCCATATTTTGTGGGGCCCAATGCCGTTCTAAGGATGGTAAGGTCTGAGCAGGTACAGGCATTAGTCAATTGGGTGGCCGACAGTGGATCCAGCACGTTCACATTATCTCCCACCCAGTCTTCTGCAGAAAGCGCACAGATGGCGCATGAAAACCAAGCCCATCAGTCTGTCACATCACCCCCATGCATATCAGGGGAACTGTCTGAGCCTCAAGTTATGCAGCAGTCTCTTATGCTGTTTGAAGACTCTGCTGGCAGGGTTTCCCAAGGGCATCCACCTAGCCCTTCCCCAGGGGTGGAAGAGATAGAATGCACTAACGCACAACCACTTATGTTTCCTGATGATGAGGACATGGGAATACCACCTCAGCACGTCTCTGATGATGACGAAACACAGGTGCCAACTGCTGCATCTTTCTGCAGTGTGCAGACTGAACAGGAGGTCAGGGATCAAGACTGGGTGGAAGACGATGTAGGGGACAATGAGGTCCTAGACCCCACATGGAATGAAGGTCATGCCACTGACTTTCACAGTTCAGAGGAAGAGGCAGTGGTGAGACCGAGCCAACAGCGTAGCAAAAGAGGGAGCAGTGGGCAAAATCAGAACACCCGCCACCAAGAGACTACGCCTGCTACTGACCGCCGCCATCTGGGACCGAGCACCCCAAAGGCAGCTTCAAGGAGTTCCCTGGCATGGCACTTCTTCAAACAATGTGCTGACGACAAGACCCGAGTGGTTTGCACGCTGTGCCATCAGAGCCTGAAGCGAGGCATTAACGTTCTGAACCTTAGCACAACCTGCATGACCAGGCACCTGCATGCAAAGCATGAACTGCAGTGGAGTAAACACCTTAAAAACAAGGAAGTCATTCAGGCTCCCCCTGCTATCTCTTCTGCTGCTGCCGCCTCGGCCTTTTCCTCCACCTCTGGAAGAACGTTGGCACCTGCCGTCCAGCAAACATGGGATGTACCACAAACACCACCACCTGCGTCACCATGCATCTCAACCATGTCACACGGCAGCGTTCAGCTCTCCATCTCACAAACATTTGAGAGAAAGCGTAAATTCCCTAGCCACCCTCGATCCCTGGCCCTGAATGCCAGCATTTCTAAACTACTGGCCTATGAAATGCTGTCATTTAGGCTGGTGGACACAGACAGCTTCAAACAGCTCATGTCGCTAGCTGTCCCACAGTATGTTGTTCCCAGCCGGCACTACTTCTCCAAGAGAGCCGTGCCTTCCCTGCACAACCAAGTATCCGATAAAATCAAGTGTGCACTGCGCAACGCCATCTGTGGCAAGGTCCACCTAACCACAGATATACGTGGACCAGTAAGCACGGCCAGGGACGCTATATCTCCCTAACTGCACACTGGGTAAATGTAGTGGCGGCTGGGCCCCAGGCGGAGAGCTGTTTGGCGCACGTCCTTCCGCCGCCAAGGATCGCAGGGCAACATTCCTTGCCTTCTGTCTCCTCCTCCTCCTACTCAGCTTCCTCCTCCTCTTCTTCCACCTGCTCATCCAGTCAGCCACACACCTTCACCACCAAGTTCAGCACAGCCCGGGGTAACCGTCAGCAGGCCATTCTGAAACTCATATGTTTGGGGGACAGGCCCCACACCGTACAGGAGTTGTGGAGGGGGATAGAACAACAGACCGACGAGTGGTTGCTGCCGGTGAGCCTCAAGCCCGGCCTGGTGGTGTGCGATAATGGGCGAAATCTCGTTGCAGCTCTGGGACTAGCCGGTTTGACACACATCCCTTGCCTGGCGCATGTGCTGAATTTGGTGGTGCAGAAGTTCATTCGCAACTACCCCGACATGTCAGAGCTGCTGCATAAAGTACGGGCCGTCTGTTCGCGCTTCCGGCGTTCACATCCTGCCGCTGCTCGCCTGTCTGTGCTACAGCGGAACTTCGGCCTTCCCGCTCACCGCCTCATATGCGACGTGCCCACCAGGTGGAACTCCACCTTGCACATGCTGGACAGACTGTGCGAGCAGCAGCAGGCCATAGTGGAGTTTCAGCTGCAGCACGCATGGGTCAGTCGCACTACGGAACAGCACCACTTCACCACCAATGACTGGGCCTCCATGCGAGACCTGTGTGCCCTGTTGCGCTGTTTCGAGTACTCCACCAACATGGCCAGTGGCGATGACGCCGTTATCAGCGTTACAATACCACTTCTATGTCTCCTTGAGAAAACACTTAGGGCGATGATGGAAGAGGAGGTGGCCCAGGAGGAGGAGGAGGAGGAGGAGGAAGAGGGGTCATTTTTAGCACTTTCAGGCAAGTCTCTTCGAAGTGACTCAGAGGGAGGTTTTTTGAAACACCAGAGGCCAGGTACAAATGTGGCCAGACAGGGCCCACTACAGGAGGACGAGGATGAGGAGGAGGTGGAGGAGGATGAGGATGAAGCATGTTTACAGCGGGGTGGCACCCAACGCAGCTCGGGCCCATCACTGGTGCGTGGCTGGGGGGAAACGCAGGACGATGACGATACGCCTCCCACAGAGGACAGCTTGTACTTACCTCTGGGCAGCCTGGCACACATGAGCGACTACATGCTGCAGTGCCTGCTCAACGACAGCAGAGTTGCCCACATTTTAACGTGTGCGGACTACTGGGTTGCCACCCTGCTGGATCCACGGTACAAAGACAATGTGCCCACCTTACTTCCTGCACTGGAGCGTGATAGGAAGATGCGCGAGTACAAGCGCACGTTGGTAGACGCGCTACTGAGAGCATTCCCAAATGTCACAGGGGAACAAGTCGAAGCCCAAGGCGAAGGCAGAGGAGGAGCAAGAGGTCGCCAACGCAGCTGTGTCACGGCCAGCTCCTCTGAGGGCAGGGTTAGCATGGCAGAGATGTGGAAAAGTTTTGTCACCACGCCACAGTTAACTGCACCACCACCTGATACGGAACGTGTTAGCAGGAGGCAACATTTCACTAACATGGTGGAACAGTACCTGTGCACACCCCTCCACGTACTGACTGATGGTTCGGCCCCATTCAACTTCTGGGTCTCCAAATTGTCCACGTGGCCAGAGCTAGCCTTTTATGCCTTGGAGGTGCTGGCCTGCCCGGCGGCCAGCGTTTTGTCTGAACGTGTATTCAGCACGGCAGGGGGCGTCATTACAGACAAACGCAGCCACCTGTCTACAGCCAATGTGGACAAGCTGACGTTCATAAAAATGAACCAGGCATGGATCCCACAGGACCTGTCCATCCCTTGTGCAGATTAGACATTAACTACCTCCCCTTAACCATATATTATTGTACTCCAGGGCACTTCCTCATTCAATCCTATTTTTATTTTCATTTTACCATTATATTGCGGGGCAACCCAAAGTTGAATGAACCTCTCCTCTGTCTGGGTGCCGGGGCCTAAAAATATCTGACAGTGGCCTGTTCCAGTGGTGGGTGACATAAAGCCTGATTCTCTGCTATGACATGAAGACTGATTCTCTGCTGACATGAAGCCAGATTCTCTGCTATGGGACCTCTCTCCTCTGCCTGGGTGCCTGGGCCTAAATATCTGACAATGGACTGTTCCAGTTTTGGGTGACGTGAAGCCTGATTCTCTGCTATGATATGAAGACTGATTCTCTGCTGACATGAAGCCTGATTCTCTGCTATGGGACCTCTCTCCAATTGATATTGGTTAATTTTTATTTATTTTCTTTTTTTTTAAATTCATTTCCCTATCCACATTTGTTTGCAGGGGATTTAACTACATTTTGCTGCCTTTTGCAGCCCTCTAGCCCTTTCCTGGGCTGTTTTACAGCCTTTTTAGTGCCGAAAAGTTCGGGTCCCCATTGACTTCAATGGGGTTCGGGTTCGGGACGAAGTTCGGGTCGGGTTCGGATCCCGAACCCGAACATTTCCGGGAAGTTCGGCTGAACTTCTCGAACCCGAACATCCAGGTGTTCGCTCAACTCTATATGATAATAGACTCTTTGTCATTATAGTTATCTGTTGACTCCTACCACAATATTACTTTTCAAAGATTATTGTATCTGTAATTTTTGGTACATGCTTTGAACCTGTTTATTTGCATAGCTGTGTAATACATGCTATCTTTTGCTCAATGCTCTTCATTATATCTCTGTAACTTGAATAGTGTACACTAGAGAAACTGTTTTTCATACATGTTTATTCTTGAAAAAAATTCAATAAATAGACAATTGAAAAATAAAAAAATAAAAAAAAAAATAATTCTGGGGCATTCCAGAGGACATTAGGCCTTCTGATCTTATGGTGTATATACAAGCTCTCTTACAGAAGCTTTTACCATCTAGCTCTGCCAGGGACTTGATAATTGTTCGGGCTCATAGAATCCCCAGGCCCAAAAACCTACCTGAGACTGCACCAAGGGATACCTTGGCCCGAATAAAAAAAATTCAAACCAAAGAGGCCGCACTGGCAGCTGCACGCAATCTTTCAGAAATGCAAGCACCATATAATAGAAAATAATAAAATCTACCGAACACCAAACGCGAACTTTAGTGAAGAAGTCCGCGTTCGGGTCTGGGTACCATATTCAGTTTTTTCTCATGCGCGTGCAAAACGCATTGCACTCGCGCGGAAAAAACTGAACAACGGAATGCAATTGCAGTCAAAACTGACTAAAATTGCGTGCCTACTCGCACGATTTTCCCTGAATGCACTTGCATCGCATCCAGCCCTCACCTGCGACGCCCGTGTGAAGGGGCCCATACAGTTCCACTATTGCAAAAAACAATAGGGAGTCATACTAGCATTTAGTAACTCTGTTTCTTTTTCCCCTGGCACTTCAATCATTGATCCCAATGGAAGATTTATTATTCAAGTATGTTCCGTGAACAATATCACATATACTGTTCGAGCATTATACGCCCATAATAAACATCAAATTCACTTTTTAAACATAGTACTAGCCAAAGTGAACAAGGTAAAAAACGGCCACCTTATTATCTGTAGAGATTTCAATATTGTGCTTGAGGCCACAGCAGATTCCACGGCTGCCACTAGAGGCCTATATCCCACTGTACATCCTCTATTGATACATGAGGAGCTGTATAACATTTGGAAATTACACCATGCCTCTGAATGGGATTTTTCCTTTTATTCAAAATTACATAACACCTACTCATGCATTAATTTATTTTTTGTTAGCAGATCTCTTCTCCAACTGGCTACCCAGTCCACCATTGGGGTGATCAAATGGTCCGACCACGCCGCCATTACTGTTTCAATCAGAGAGTCTTTTAACCACAGAGATACCCTATGGCGTCGTAGCCCCTATATCATATCCAACCAATCTTATAGAACTGAATTAGGTAAGAATATTTCTGATTATTTTTTACTAAACGATCTCTCTGTCTCCAGTCCGTATAGCTTATGGAATGCGCACAAGACAGTTATCCGTGGAATATTTATCAAACTTGGCCACCAAGCTAAAAAACTAAGGGAACAAAAGACACAATACATACTTGCACAACTAGCCCCTCTAGAGTTACTTAATAAGTCATGTTTGTCATGGTCTTACCTTCTTGCTGTTCTCCTTCGTTTGACATGTGCTGGCGGCCATCTTGGTTTCTGGGTTTCTTGTAGCCTTCCACCCTGCGGCTCCTCCTTCCCACTGGGAGGAGCTGGATGCCTAGCTCATATATATAGGAGGCCTGTGGCTTCAGTTCCTTGCTTGGTCCTCCTGTGTTCACATGCTTCTAAGACTGCTGCTGCTTCTGGTTCCTGATCCTGGTTTCGTCTGACTACCCTGCTGGTTCCTGATCCTGGCTTCGTCTGACTACCCTGCTGGTTCCTGATCCTGGCTTCGTCTGACTACCCTTCTGGTTCCTGATCTCTGGCCTCTCAAAGACTCTGCTTCGGTTTCACCATTCGTTTGGACTTTTGCTTTACAGCTTTATTTTCAATAAAGCCTTCTTATTTTCACTTATCTCTTGTTGTACGTCTGGTTCATGGTTCCGTGACATTAGGACCAAGCCATGAGTTCTGACGGTACAGGGCCATCCTCGCTACCCATGCTGGTTGCCAGACTTGATCAACAGGATCACCTGTTGGGTCGGTTCGCTGTGGCGTTGCAAACCCTGCTTGAACGCACGGCTCATTTCGCTCCCGTTGCCGATGGGTCGGTTGTCGCTCCTACTGCCGCTCCGGTTGTTGCGCCAGAGTCTACCCCGACACCTGTTGTTGCGCCTGCGGTGTTTCGGGGTATGACCGGTTCTGCCCCTCTTCCACAGCGCTTTGGGGGAGAGCCAACTCAGTGCCGAGGTTTCCTTAACCAGGTGGGCATTTATTTCGAGTTGCTGCCACATGCCTTTCCTACTGAGAGATCAAAGGTGGGCTTCTTGATCTCGCTGCTCTCGGACAAGGCCTTGGCCTGGGCCAGCCCTTTATGGGAGAACAACAATCCGGTGGTTGCTGAGTTTTCCGGTTTTGTTGCTTCTCTTCGGAAGGTATTCGATGTGCCGGCTCGTGCTGCCTCTGCTGCGAAGCTCCTTATGTCCATCAGACAGGGTTCACGATCCGTAGCTGAATACGCCATTGAGTTTCGTACCCTGGCAGCAGAGGTGGGCTGGAATAATGAGGCTCTGGTCGCTGCTTTCTCTCATGGTCTCTCGGATGCCTTGAAGGATGAGGTTGCAGCTAAGGACCTACCAGTGGAGCTCGAGTCTCTTATTTCTTTCCTGATTTTGATTGACACCAGACTCAGGGAGAGACCTTCCTTTAAGGAGAGTCTGCGGAGGTCTTCTAACAGATTGGCGCCTACGTTTGCTGTCCCACCCGTGCCTCCCTCTCCTCCCACGCCTCCTGGGGATGACTTGTCTGGGGGTGAACCCATGCAGCTGGGGTTTGCTCGCCTGTCCGAGGGGGAGAGGGTACTCCGGAGACGCGAGGGTCGATGCATGTACTGTGGTCTCGGTGGGCATTTTCGGTTGGCATGTCCGAACCGTCCGGGAAACGCTCGTACCTGAGATCCTGTCGGGGGCAGATCTTGGGTGGAGTCTCCTCGTCCCCGGTTTCCCGTGTTGACAAACCACTGATCACTGTTGTCCTCTCCTGGGTCGGGGGCTCGGTGACGACCCAGGCGTTGGTGGACTCTGGTGCTGGTGGTTTGTTCATTGATAGTGTGTTCGCTGCCGCCAATTCCATTCCTCTGCAGGCTCGAGGTTCCCCACTGGCTCTTGAGGCGATAGACGGCAGACCCCTTCTGTCGTCACACGTGACTCATGAGACCCTTCCAGTGGGGATAGCCATTGGTGCTGTTCACAGAGAGTCAGTCTGTCTCCAGGTTATTTCGTCTCCACACTACTCGGTGGTCTTGGGGTACCCCTGGCTCCAGAAGCATAATCCGACTTTCGATTGGAGATCGGCCGAGATCCTCTCGTGGTCACCGCAGTGTGGGGCTAGTTGCATCCATGGGTCTGTCAAGTTGCTGTGTACTTCCTCGGACTCTCTGTTGCCTCCTGAATACGAGGAGTACTGGGATGTATTCGATAAGGTGCGCGCGGTTGCCCTACCTCCGCACCGCCCATACGATTGTGCCATAGAGTTACAACCTGGTGCCGTTCCTCCTCGTGGCAAAGTCTATCCACTGTCGGTAGCGGAGAATGAGGCCATGGAGGAGTACGTGAGGGAGGCGCTTTCACGCGGACACAATCGCAAATCCTCGTCCCCGGCAGGGGCTGGATTTTTCTTTGTGAAAAAGAAGGGCGGTGAGTTGAGGCCTTGCATCGATTACAGGGGTCTCAATCGCATCACGATCAAGAACGCTTACCCGATACCCTTGATTTCCGAGCTGTTCGATCGCCTTAAAGGGGCCACGGTCTTTACCAAACTCGACCTGAGGGCGGCATATAACCTGGTAAGGATCAAGGCGGGCGATGAGTGGAAGACCGCGTTTAACACCAGGACCGGTCATTATGAATCCTTGGTTATGCCCTTTGGGTTGTGCAATGCGCCCGCAGTCTTTCAGGAATTCATCAACGATGTTTTCCGTGACCTGTTGCAGCAGTGTGTGGTGGTCTATTTGGATGACATCTTGGTATATTCTGAATCCATGGAGGCCCACATTCTGGATGTCAGACGAGTGTTGCAACGGTTACGAGAGAACAAGCTGTTCGGTAAGCTTGAGAAATGCGAATTTCACCGATCCCAGGTAACCTTCTTAGGTTACATCATTTCCGCTGAGGGGTTCTCCATGGATCCTGAGAAGGTTTCGGCTGTCTTACAGTGGCCCCAGCCCAGTGGTCTTCGTTCCCTGCAGCGCTTTTTGGGCTTCGCCAATTATTATCGGAAGTTCATCAGGGACTTTTCCATGCTGGCCAAGTCTCTCACGGATCTGACCAGGAAGGGCAGTAATTCCCAGGTCTGGCCGCTCGAGGCCATCCGAGCTTTTGAGGCCCTAAAGTCCGCTTTTGTGTCGGCTCCGATTCTGTCGCATCCCAACCCTGGGTTGCCCTTTGTCCTCGAGGTGGACGCGTCTGAGACGGGAGTAGGCGCCCTTCTGTCTCAGCGTAGAACACCAGAGGGTCCTCTGCTTCCTTGTGGGTTTTACTCCCGGAAACTGTCTTCCGCGGAGTGCAACTATCAGATTGGTGACAGGGAGTTATTGGCCATCGTGCAGGCCCTTAAAGAATGGAGGCACTTGCTCGAGGGTTCGGTGGTTCCGGTTCTCATCCTGACGGACCATAAGAATCTGACCTACCTTTCTGAGGCCAAGAGATTGACACCACGTCAGGCCAGATGGGCTCTGTTCTTGTCACGTTTTAATTACGTGGTCTCCTACCTACCCGGTTCCAAGAACATCAGGGCGGATGCCCTATCACGGCAGTACTCCGAGCTGTCCAGGGAGGAGTCGATTCCGACTTCGGTCATACCTCCGAATCAGATCCTGGCCGCCATTCGCACCAGCCTGACCTCTCCCCTGGGTGAGCAGATTTTGGCGGCTCAATCTGGTGCTCCCTCTGGGAGACCCAACGGCAGATGTTTTGTGCCTGAGGAGTTGCGCACTCGGTTGTTGCGAACCTACCATAACTCCAAGACCGCGGGGCATCCTGGAAAGAATCAGCTGTCCTGGGCTGTTTCACGTCTGTTCTGGTGGCCTTCCCTACGTTCCGACATCGCCGCATATGTAGCGGCATGCTCCGTTTGTGCCCAGAGTAAGTCCCCTCGGCACCTTCCGTTGGGCCTTCTGCAACCCATAGCCACCGGGGAGCGCCCATGGTCACACCTGGGGATGGATTTCATTGTGGACCTCCCTGCATCCCGAGGCCATACGGTCATTCTCATGATTGTGGATCGGTTTTCCAAAATGTGCCACTGTGTTCCTCTCAAGAAGTTACCCTCTGCACAAGAGTTGGCCACGATTTTTGCCAGGGAGGTCTTCCGGTTGCACGGTTTGCCCAAGGAGATTGTGTCGGATCGGGGGAGTCAGTTTGTGTCCAGGTTCTGGCGCGCCTTTTGCTCCCAGTTGGGGATTCATCTCTCCTTCTCCTCGGCCTACCACCCTCAGTCCAATGGGGCCGCAGAACGATCCAATCAGGCCTTGGAGCAATTCCTTCGTTGCTATGTCTCCGATCACCAAGACAATTGGGTTGACCTTCTGCCTTGGGCTGAGTTTGCCAGGAACACGGCGGTGAACTCTTCCTCTGGGACGTCTCCCTTCATGGCCAATTATGGGTTCCAACCTGCCGTGTTACCGGAGGTATTCTCTCCCCAGGATATTCCGGCTGTGGAGGATCACCTTTCCGTCCTACGTGCTTCTTGGGTACAGATCCAGAGGTCCCTTGAGGCCTCTGCGCAGCGCCAGAGACTCCAGGCTGATCGCAGACGAGCGCCTGCTCCTTCCTACCAGGTCGGAGACCGTGTATGGTTGTCCACCCGCAACCTCAACCTTCGAGTGCCCACTCCCAAGCTGGCGCCTCGCTTTGTTGGTCCCTTCCGAGTGCTTCGCAGGGTAAACCCGGTAGCCTATGCCCTTGCGCTTCCTCCTGGCATGCGGATCTCTAACGTGTTTCATGTCTCCCTGTTGAAGCCACTGGTGTGTAATCGTTTCACTTCCTCGGTTCCTCGGCCTCGTCCGGTCCGAGTGGGCAATCATGAGGAGTATGAGGTGAGCAATATCCTGGACTCACGCCTGGTCCGCGGTCGGGTGCAGTTTTTGGTCCATTGGCGTGGTTACGGTCCAGAGGAGCGTTCCTGGGTTCCCTCCGCAGATGTCCATGCTCCTGCCTTGCTCCGAGCCTTCCACGCACGCTTCCCTCAGAAACCGTTTTTTGCTCCGCGGAGGAGGGGCCCTTGAGGGGGAGGTACTGTCATGGTCTTACCTTCTTGCTGTTCTCCTTCGTTTGACATGTGCTGGCGGCCATCTTGGTTTCTGGGTTTCTTGTAGCCTTCCACCCTGCGGCTCCTCCTTCCCACTGGGAGGAGCTGGATGCCTAGCTCATATATATAGGAGGCCTGTGGCTTCAGTTCCTTGCTTGGTCCTCCTGTGTTCACATGCTTCTAAGACTGCTGCTGCTTCTGGTTCCTGATCCTGGTTTCGTCTGACTACCCTGCTGGTTCCTGATCCTGGCTTCGTCTGACTACCCTGCTGGTTCCTGATCCTGGCTTCGTCTGACTACCCTTCTGGTTCCTGATCTCTGGCCTCTCAAAGACTCTGCTTCGGTTTCACCATTCGTTTGGACTTTTGCTTTACAGCTTTATTTTCAATAAAGCCTTCTTATTTTCACTTATCTCTTGTTGTACGTCTGGTTCATGGTTCCGTGACAATGTTTCTCTTCTGACAGAGCTGCTCAGATCCATTCCCTCAGAACCCAGCTTAGAGAAGGCCTTCTCTTTTCATATGAAAAGAACCTAAGATCTATAAAAGCTAGATATTATTCCCAAGATAATAAAGCAGGGAAATTGCTTGCCCGTCGTATAAAAACTCAGGTACCAAAGACTAGAACCCCCTACTTGACTCATCCAACTAATCATTCCAAGATATATGACCTGAAGGCTATAGCTGACCAATTCGCAGACTATTACTCTACATTATATAACCTTAAGGACTCTCCTGAAACTCATACGGCCACCCCATCAGATATTGATGCATTCTTGCATAAACTTAACCTTCCGTCCTTGACCCCATCAGAGGGAATAATTATCCCTACCTATCACTCAATTAACACTCACAAAGACTATAGATTCCCTTTCTCTACATAAGTCACCGGGCCCAGATGGGCTATCAACCCTTTATTACAAGACCTTCCAAGACCTACTCTCGCCATACCTAACCCAAGTATTCAATAAAGCTTTTCAAGAGAGCTCATTCCCAGAAGAAATGCTTTCTATCACAATTGTAGCATTGCAGAAGCCTGCCAAACTCTCAGATAAACCCCAGAACTACAGGCCCATTTCCCTTCTGAACACTGATATAAAAATCTATGCTAAAATCTTAGCTACTAGATTATCAGATGTCCTGCCCCTCCTGGTTGACTCTGATCAAACAGGTTTTGTTAAGGGTAGGCAAATACGGACAATACCCGTAAGGTATTGAACTTGATAGATTATGTTAATCGTAGAGGGGAACAGTCTTTAATAGTTGCGCTTGATGTGGAGAAGGTGTTCGACCGCCTGAATTGCATTCTCTGTGTTGCGTAAAATGGGATTGTGGGCGGCTTTCGTAACTGCAGTCAAAGCACTTTATTCTAAACCATCAGCTAAGGTATTTATAAATGGCGCTCTATCATCACCATTCATGTTAATTAATGGCACTAGGCAAGGGTGCCCCCTTTCATCTCTGATCTTTATCCTGGCCATAGACCTTCTAGCCTAGGCCATTAGATTACACCCAGATATAAAGAGTATCCAAATTGGAGATAAGAACCATTGCATATCATTATATGCAGACGACGTCCTATTGTCCTTGTCCTCTCCCCAGAGAGCATTACCTGCAGCCTATTTGGTTATCGAGGAATATAGCCTCATGTCATATTACAAGGTCAATGGGGCTAAATCCCAGATCTTGCCGCTAAATATCCCAAACCAGATATTATACTCATTAAAACAAGACTTTCCCCTGGACTGAAGACAGGAGAGCATCCAATATTTGGGAATAGCTATCCCCCCGTCTATTTCTCACCTTTACCAGCTAAATTATATTCCGCTATTGGATGTGATCAACCGGGACACTATTGACTATGGCAAATATAAGATCTCATGGTTTGGTCGTATTGCGTCGTTCCAGATGCAAATTCTACCGAAACTCTTGTTTATATTTAGAACTATTCGTATTAAAATCCCCTATCAGTTCTTTAGAAGAGCCCAGGGGTTGCTCAAAAACTTTGTTTGGGAAGGGAAAAAAACAAGAATTGCAGCCAACACTCTAGCCAGGGCGAAGTTGCATGGGGGGCTAGGCCTCCCTAACCTACTGGACTACTTCTTGGCAACCCAAATTCAAACATAAAAAAATTGGTGGTCACCAGTGGTTACAACCCCCTGGGTACAATTAGAGACTGTACAAGCCCCCACCAAACACCTCATATCTCTACTGATAAACACTATTAGCATATCTCCAATAGAGAACTCTAAACTCCCTGCTCTAATGGATGCCTCTGTACACCATTGGCGTACATTTCATCAGAAAAGCATCCATAGAACTGTATCTCTAATTAGTACCTCTCCTATTCAGCTTTTAGAATTATATCTCCAAGAAACGGAGTTGGATACCTAGAGGGACAGAGGTATTCAGTTTGTAAGCCAACTTTACATGAATGGTAGCCTAAAATATTTTCTACAGCTCCAAAAGGAGTTGAGATACCCAGGGGAGAATTCATTAAGTATTTGCAGGTACACCATCTTTTAACCTCTAAGTCCCCCTACCAAGTGATCGCCAATAGAGAAATCCTAGATATGTAGACAGCCCTGACTCATTCTCCCTCTAAAAGTGGTATCAAACCCCTATACTTAGCCCTGGGGAAAAATCTACTTTTTCTAAATCCTCCCCCCACATTGCATAGGACAAAGAGTTCCAGTGTAATATTTCAGAAACTGATTGGCTGACAACATTTAAATTTATAGCAACTACATTTTGCAGTACCTCTCTATTAAAAGCAGCTTCCAAGACTTGCCTAAGATGATACTTTACCCCTGACAAAGAGTAGAATTTATCCTGGAGCTTTACTTCTCTGCTGGTAGGGTTGTGGTGGGAGGGGCACCCATTTACATGTCTTGTGATTTTTGGAATAACCTCAAAATTTAGTGGATGCTGGAAGTCTACTAAAATCCCTACTGTGGCAGAGATCCATACCACTTGCTCTTATGAAAAAGTCTTGGCATATAAAGAACATAGTATAGACAAATTTACATTCCAATGGGACCTGTGGTTATCATATTTTTCTACGACCAACCCCGCCCTACTAGAACTACATATGTAAAGGCACCTGAGACCTTTTGTTTGTTTTGTGTGTTTTGTTATGTTCAGTTTTTAACCTTAAGTTTACATTGCATTCTATGTAGACTGTGTAACCTTATATACAGTCAGGTCCATAAATATTGGGAAATCGACACAATTCTAACATTTCTGGCTCTATACACCACCACAATGGATTTGAAATGAAACAAACAAGATTTGATTTAACTGCAGACTGTCAGCTTTAATTTGAAGGTATTTACATCCAAATCAGGTGAACGGTGTAGGAATTACAACCGAGTGAATACAGAGGGTTCACCACAAGATGTAAACCATTGGTGAGCCTCAAAAACAGGAAGGCCAGATTAGAGTTTGCCAAATGACATCTAAAAAAGCCTTCACAGTTCTGGAACAACATCCTATGGACAGATGAGACCAAGATCAACTTGTACTAGAGTGATTGGAAGAGAAGAGTATGGAGAAGGAAAGGAACTGCTCATGATCCTAAGCATACCACCTCATCAGTGAAGCATGGTGGTGGTAGTGTCATGGCGTGGGCATGTATGGCTGTCAATGGAACTGGTTCTCTTGTATTTATTGATGATGTGACTGCTGACAAAAGCAGCAAGATGAATTCTGAAGTGTTTCAGGCAATATTATCTGCTAATATTCAGCCAAATACTTCAGAACTCATTGGACGACGCTTCACAGTGCAGATGGACAATGACCCAAAGCATACTGCAAAAGCAACTGTAGTGTCCCACTAGGTAAAGTTGGGCACTACACAAGGGTCAATTGGTGTGCGCGTTACTCCTACTCACAAGGGACAGAAATGTTATATTTAACCACCTCAGCCCCCAGTGCTTAAACACCCTGAAAGACCAGGCCACTTTTTACACTTCTGACCTACACTACTTTCACCGTTTATTGCTCGGTCATGCAACTTACCACCCAAATGAATTTTACCTCCTTTTCTTCTCACTAATAGAGCTTTCATTTGGTGGTATTTCATTGCTGCTGACATTTTTACTTTTTTTGTTATTAATCGAAATTTAACGATTTTTTTGCAAAAAAATGACATTTTTCACTTTCAGTTGTAAAATTTTGCAAAAAAAACGACATCCATATAGAAATTTTGCTCTAAATTTATAGTTCTACATGTCTTTGATAAAAAAAAAATGTTTGGGTAAAAAAAAAATGGTTTGGGTAAAAGTTATAGCGTTTACAAACTATGGTACAAAAATGTGAATTTCCGCTTTTTGAAGCAGCTCTGACTTTCTGAGCACCTGTCATGTTTCCTGAGGTTCTACAATGCCCAGACAGTACAAACACCCCACAAATGACCCCATTTCTGAAAGTACACACCCTAAGGTATTCGCTAATGGGCATAGTGAGTTCATAGAACTTTTTATTTTTTGTCACAAGTTAGCGGAAAATGATGATTTTTTATTTTTTTTTTTTTTCCTTACAAAGTCTCATATTCCACTAACTTGTGACAAAAAATAAAAACTTCTATGAACTCACTATGCCCATCAGCGAATACCTTGGGGTCTCTTCTTTCCAAAATGGGGTCACTTGTGGGGTAGTTATACTGCCCTGGCATTCTAGGGGCCCAAATGTGTGGTAAGGAGTTTGAAATCAAATTCTGTAAAAAATGACCAGTGAAATCCGAAAGGTGCTCTTTGGAATATGGGCCCCTTTGCCCACCTAGGCTGCAAAAAAGTGTCACACATCTGGTATCTCCGTACTCAGGAGAAGGTGGGGAATGTGTTTTGGGGTGTCATTTTATATATACCCATGCTGGGTGAGAGAAATATCTTGGCAAAAGACAACTTTTCCCATTTTTTTATACAAAGTTGTCATTTGACCAAGATATTTATCTCACCCAGCATGGGTATATGTAAAAAGACACCCCAAAACACATTCCTCAACTTCTCCTGAGTACGGGGATACCAGATGTGTGACACTTTTTTGCAGCCTAGGTGGGCAAAGGGGCCCATATTCCAAAGAGCACCTTTCGGATTTCACTCCTCATTTTTTCCTGAATTTGATTTCAAACTCCTTACCACACATTTGGGCCCCTAGAATACCAGGGCAGTATAACTACCCCACAAGTGACCCCATTTTGGAAAGAAGACACCCCAAGGTATTCCGTGAGGGGCATGGCGAGTTCCTAGAATTTTTTATTTTTTGTCACAAGTTAGTGGAAAATGATGATTTTTTTTTTTTTTTTTTTTTTTCATACAAAGTCTCATATTCCACAAACTTGTGACAAAAAATAAAAACTTCCATGAACTCACTATGCCCATCAGCGAATACCTTGGGGTCTCTTCTTTCCAAAATGGGGTCACTTGTGGGGTAGTTATACTGCCCTGGCATTCTAGGGGCCCAAATGTGTGGTAAGTAGGTAAATGACCTGTGAAATCCGAAAGGTGCTCTTTGGAATGTGGGCCCCTTTGCCCACCTAGGCTGCAAAAAAGTGTCACACATCTGGTATCTCTGTATTCAGGAGAAGTTGAGGAATGTGTTTTGGGGTGTCTTTTTACATATACCCATGCTGGGTGAGATAAATATCTTGGTCAAATGCCAACTTTGTATAAAAAAATGGGAAAAGTTGTCTTTTGCCAAGATATTTCTCTCACCCAGCATGGGTATATGTAAAATGACACCCCAAAACACATTCCCCAACTTCTCCCGATTACGGAGATACCAGATGTGTGACACTTTTTTGCAGCCGAGGTGGGCAAAGGGGCCCATATTCAAAAGAGCACCTTTCGGATTTCACAGGTCATTTTTTACAGAATTTGATTTCAAACTCCTTACCACACATTTGGGCCCCTAGAATGCCAGGGCAGTATAACTACCCCACAAGTGACCCCATTTTGGAAAGAAGAGACCCCAAGGTATTCGCTGATGGGCAAAGTGAGTTCATGGAAGTTTTTATTTTTTGTCACAAGTTAGTGGAATATGAGACTTTGTATGAAAAAAAAAAAAAAAAAAAAAAAATAAGCATTTTCCACTAACTTGTGACAAAAAATAAAAAATTCTAGAAACTCGCCATGCCCCTCACGGAATACCTTGGGGTGTCTTCTTTCCAAAATGGGGTCACTTGTGGGGTAGTTATACTGCCCTGGCATTTTCCAGGGGCCCTAATGTGTGGTAAGTAGGTAAATGACCTGTGAAATCCTAAAGGTGCTCTTTGGAATATGGGCCCCTTTGCCCACCTAGGCTGCAAAAAAGTGTCACACATGTGGTATCGCCGTATTCAGGAGAAGTTGGGGAATGTGTTTTGGGGTGTCATTTTACATATACCCATGCTGGGTGAGAGAAATATCTTGGCAAAAGACAACTTTTCCCATTTTTTTATACAAAGTTGGCATTTGACCAAGATATTTCTCTCACCCAGCATGGGTATATGTAAAATGACACCCCAAAACACATTCCCCAACTTCTCCTGAGTACGGCGATACCAGATGTGTGACACTTTTTTGCAGCCTAGATGCGCAAAGGTGCCCAAATTCCTTTTAGGAGGGCATTTTTAGACATTTGGATACCAGACTTCTTCTCACGCTTTGGGGCCCCTAGAATGCCAGGGCAGTATAAATACCCCACATGTGACCCCATTTTGGAAAGAAGACACCCCAAGGTATTCAATGAGGGGCATGGCGAGTTCATAGAAATTTTTTTTTTTTGGCACAAGTTAGCGGAAATTGATATTTTTAATTTTTTTCTCACAAAGTCTCCCGTTCCGCTAACTTGGGACAAAAATTTCAATCTTTCATGGACTCAATATGCCCCTCACGGAATACCTGGGGGTGTCTTCTTTCCGAAATGGGGTCACATGTGGGGTATTTATACTGCCCTGGCATTCTAGGGGCCCTAAAGCGTGAGAAGAAGTCTGGAATATAAATGTCTAAAAAATTTTACGCATTTGGATTCCGTGAGGGGTATGGTGAGTTCATGTGAGATTTTATTTTTTGACACAAGTTAGTGGAATATGAGACTTTGTAAGAAAAAAAAAAAAAAAATTCTGCTAACTTGGGCCAAAAAAATATCTGAATGGAGCCTTACAGAGGGGTGATCAATGACAGGGGGGTGATCAATGACAGGGGGGTGATCAATGACAGGGGGGTGATCAATGACAGGGGGGTGATCAATGACAGGGGGGTGATCAGGGAGTCTATATGGGGTGATAACCACAGTCATTGATCACGCCCGTGTAAGGCTTCATTCAGACGTCCGGATGCGTTTTGCGGATCCGATCCATCTATCAGTGCATCCGTAAAAATCATGCGGACATCTGAATGGAGCTTTACAGGGGGGTAATCAATGACAGGGGGGTGATCAATGACAGGGGGGTGATCAGGGAGTCTATATGGGGTGATCACCACAGTCATTGATCATGCCCCTGTAAGGCTTCATTCAGACGTCCGGATGCGTTTTGCGGATCGGATCCATCTATCAGTGCATCCGTAAAAATCATGCGGACATCTGAATGGAGCTTTACAGGGGGGTAATCAATGACAGGGGGGTGATCACCACAGTCATTGATCATGCCCCTGTAAGGCTTCATTCAGACGACCGGATGCGTTTTGCGGATCCGATCCATGTATCAGTGCATCCGTAAAAATCATGCGGACATCTGAATGGAGCTTTACAGGGGGGTGATCAGGGAGTCTATATGGGGTGATCACCACAGTCATTGATCATGCCCCTGTAAGGCTTCATTCAGACGTCCGGATGCGTTTTGCGGATCCGATCCATCTATCAGTGCATCCGTAAAAATCATGCGGACATCTGAATGGAGCTTTACAGGGGGGTAATCAATGACAGGGGGGTAATCAATGACAGGGGGGTGATCAGGGAGTCTATATGGGGTGATCACCACAGTCATTGATCATGCCCCTGTAAGGCTTCATTCAGACGTCCGGATGCGTTTTGCGGATCCGATCCATCTATCAGTGCATCCGTAAAAATCATGCGGACATCTGAATGGAGCTTTACAGGGGGGTAATCAATGACAGGGGGGTGATCACCACAGTCATTGATCATGCCCCTGTAAGGCTTCATTCAGACGACCGGATGCGTTTTGCGGATCCGATCCATGTATCAGTGCATCCGTAAAAATCATGCGGACATCTGAATGGAGCTTTACAGGGGGGTAATCAATGACAGGGGGGTGATCAGGGAGTCTATATGGGGTGATCACCACAGTCATTGATCACGCCCCTGTAAGGCTTCATTCAGACGTCCGGATGCGTTTTGCGGATCCGATCCATCTATCAGTGGATCCGTAAAAATCATGCGGACGTCTGAATGGAGCTTTACAGGGGGTTGATCAATGACAGGGGGGTAATCAATGACAGGGGGGTGATCAGGGAGTCTATATGGGGTGATCAGGGGTGATTAGGGGTGATCAGGGGCTAATAAGGGGTTAATAAGTGATGGGGGGGGGGTGTAGTGTAGTGTAGTGGTGCTTGGTGCTACTTTACTGAGCTACCTGTGTCCTCTGGTGGTCGATCCAAACAAAGGGGACCACCAGAGGACCAGGTAGCAGGTATATTAGACGCTGTTATCAAAACAGCGTCTAATATACCTGTTAGGGGTTAAAAAAAACACATCTCCAGCCTGCCAGCGAACGATCGCCGCTGGCAGGCTGGAGATCAACTCTCTTACCTTCCGTTCCTGTGAGCGCGCGCGCCTGTGTGCGCGCGTTCACAGGAAATCTCGCGTCTCGCGAGATGACGCGTATATGCGTGACTGTGCGCAGCGCTGCCACCTCCGGAACGCGATCCTGCGTTAGGCGGTCCGGAGGTGGTTAAGTGTGCATTTTATGTATTTTCTAATGTGTTTTTATATGCAATATTCCCGTGTAATGTGTAAGCAGGCCTAGTTGGGTGTAGTTAGACATCCCAGACACTAGAGGGAGATAGGGAGCCCCTAGTATAAAGGTTCAGGCCCAGACAGGGAGAGTTAGTTCAGAGTCAGGAGTCTGCTGAGACAGAAGTTAGAAGGCACCAGCCAGGGATAAGCTGAGGGCCTCCTCCTGACATGCAGCTAGACAGCCCAGGCTTCTAGTTGTTACCAGGAGGCTAGTAGAGGGATCCTAGCCTACCTACTAATCAAGAGAGCCTTAGTTAGCTCTGAAGACACCCCAGTTGCAGGACAGCATCTCCTGGGAGAAACCTGCAGTTACCCTCAAGCCGAGTAAGGACAATACCAGGTCAGATAAGTACCCTGATGGGCAGAGGTTCTATAAAGTAAAGCAAGCACCAATACTGGAGGAAGGATTTATATACCAAGGATTAAAGCCAGCATTTAGGCATCCGGGCCTTGGGATCCAGCCAGCTAGAATAGCTGAAGGGAATAGAGCAGCATTGTACTGTAAAGCATCAACCGTTGTGCCCTCCAAGTATCTTGCATGATTAATTCCTGCCACTATTTAAAGTTTACCTGCTTGTGAAGTATTGTTCAAGGGACTGCATTATCATCACTATCAACTGTAACTGTATATACAAAGTTGGACTGTGTTCACCAAGTAAAGCAACGTTTGGTTTATCCACTGAGTACTCAGTTATTCCTCCTATAAATCGGTGTGCCACCGTTACAGGCACTGGCGTCAAGAATCCAACAGGGACCTTGCCCCAGGCACTAAAAATACCTGTAACATCCAGGGCACCTCATCCACCATCAGGCCTGGTCCCTATATACAGAGTGTGCCCCAGAGGAACTGTGTCTACCTCTCCTTCACTGCCGCATGCCTGCCCAGGGTTCTCCAATACAGTGAGCAACCCTCGATTGCCTATAACCGTGACCTCGCTTCGCTATACCCTGCAGGTCTGGCATGCTGCTTAAATTGGCCTCACGAACAGGATTTACGGAACATTCCTGCGCCATTGCGGATATAAAACTGTGTGCTGAAAAATTGCCTTAAAGTGACAAGCCCTAATTGTTTTATTGAAAATTGCTGGGCCCAAGAACTGTCATAAGTAGCGGTGTGAAGATAGTGTTTTCTGGACTGTTTGCTGCTTGTTTAAGCCACCGCTTGCTGTCAGTGTATGGACAGCGTTTTGCTCAAAGATGGCCGCTTAGCTTGCTTGGATTTAACTGCTGCGTCATCTTCATCCTAAATTGGTGGTAAAAGTTGGCGCCTTTTGCCGAAAAGAGCGGGAAAGGCTCAATGTCGGCGCCACCGCCCTGTCTGGACATTTGCATGTCTGCAGAAATGGACTCCGCCTCCCCCATACTGGAGTACTTCGGGGGCGGCCTCCCAGTGCAATGGGAGGATCTGTCTGAACTTATTGGTGCCGCCCTGTCGCTCTCCAGAGAAGGATTGAGCATGCTGAATAATGAAGATTTTCCTGACGGAATGACCTTACCTGCGAACAAGTTCCAGGAAGCCCTTGATGCCTTGCGAAAAGGAAGAAGTTCGGATCCGGCGCCGGAACATGCGGCGATCGTACCAGAGAGTTCGGATCCCGTATCTGAGCCTGCTGCAACTGTGACGGATCCCTGCAGCGACGCAGTGCCCGAGAGACTGGAGGACCAGATTTCCAGATTGGAAGTCCACCTGCATGGCCTGCGCCAACTTGCTGCATCCCGAGCGGCACCTACGCCACTGGATAAAGAGGATTCACCAAAGGACTCAGATGCCCCTGAGCCAGAGGTAAGGGTACCTGTCCCTACCAGCCGGCCACCTACTGCTACTGCGGCTGCGTTGAGGCCCCCAAGGAGGCCCTCTCACACTGTGACTTGCTGCGCAGAGCCAGTTAACCCAGAGCCCACCGGACCGCTTGCGGCGGCGGTACCTAGGCCAGCACAGCCTACGATAGTTATGCCTGGACCGATGCGGTCCCCAACTGTGATTACCCCTAGGCCTATGGGGCCCATACCTATTAGGGGTCCATTCATGCTACAGTTGCCCCCCAATACCGTGTTGTGGGCACATCCGCCTGTGGAAGCTTACTACAGGCCTCATTTGCAAGCAGAGCCAGGGAGCACGGCTGAAATGCAAAGCGATGATGATACGCCCCCGTGAATTGGCCTGCTAGGCCATTGATTTATTTGCTTTCATCAAAAAGGGACCTTATTGCCGAGGATTTAACCCTTTCAGGACAGGAGTCCTTTGTTTTTGGTCCTTTGTTGCTGCTGCCAGTTACCCACGGCTCAGTGGTGGTGGTCACCCACTGAAATACCAATTGCTGCGAAGCCAACTTGTTTCCAGGACCTCCTGCCTGCTTCTACTCTACTACACCAAGTTGTGCCTATTTTTGTTGCGCCTTTAACCCTTTAACCCCCTTTTCAGGTTGATTAAGGGTATTACAGCACTTGTTTTTATATATATGCCAATTGAATAATGTGGGCTATTTTTATGTGCTGTTATTTTATTGTGCAACTTAATTCCAAGGAAATGTGCCCGGAGATAGACTCAAAAGTACATGAGCCTCTGAGATTTTGCTATTTTTAAAGAAATGTGCCTAGAGACGGACTCAAAAGTACCTGAGCCTCTATGATCTTCCTCCTTGCTTGAATGATGAAAGACACTTACTCAAAATAAGAAAGAAGCCTGGGTACGGACTCATATTTGTTCCTTGAGCCTCCAAGAACTTTACATCGTTTTATATTGTTCTACTGTTATATTATGGACAATTTGCACTTATGGACTATCCTGGTATCACTGATACGTTGCACCAGGTCAGCGCCCCTGTTCCCTCACACTATCTTGAGAGAAGAGAACGACGCCCCTTTTCACCGTCACTTGTTCCTAAGCCAGTGGAACTGCCTGATTTATGCATATAATGTATTTTTGCAAATGTAGATGTATTCTCCTGCTTTGCACTATTTTCTCTTTTTCAGGTGCAGTATCCAGCTGGGCAGGGCCCCTCCATGTTGCGCCGAGGACGGGCAACGTTATAGCGTGGTGGTATGTAGTGTCCCACTAGGTAAAGGTGGGCACTACACAAGGGTCAATTGGTGTGCGCGTTACTCCTACTCACAAGGGACAGAAATGTTATATTTAAGTGTGCATTTTATGTATTTTCTAATGTGTTTTTATATGCAATATTCCCCTGTGTAATGTGTAAGCAGGCCTAGTTGGGTGTAGTTAGACATCCCAGACACTAGAGGGAGATAGGGAGCCCCTAGTATAAAGGTTCAGGCCCAGACAGGGAGAGTTAGTTCAGAGTCAGGAGTCTGCTGAGACAGAAGTTAAAAGGCACCAGCCAGGGATAAGCTGAGGGCCTCCTCCTGACATGCAGCTAGACAGCCCAGGCTTCTAGTTGTTACCAGGAGGCTAGTAGAGGGATCCTAGCCTACCTACTAATCAAGAGAGCCTTAGTTAGCTCTGAAGACACCCCAGTTGCAGGACAGCACCTCCTGGGAGAAACCTGCAGTTACCCTCAAGCCGAGTAAGGACAATACCAGGTCAGATAAGTACCCTGATGGGCAGAGGTTCTATAAAGTAAAGCAAGCACCAATACTGGAGGAAGGATTTATATACCAAGGATTAAAGCCAGCATTTAGGCATCCGGGCCTTGGGATCCAGCCAGCTAGAATAGCTGAAGGGAATAGAGCAGCATTGTACTGTAAAGCATCAACCGTTGTGCCCTCCAAGTATCTTGCATGATTAATTCCTGCCACTATTTAAAGTCTACCTGCTTGTGAAGTATTGTTCAAGGGACTGCATTATCATCACTATCAACTGTAACTGTATGTACAAAGTTGGACTGTGTTCACCAAGTAAAGCAACGTTTGGTTTATCCACTGAGTACTCAGTTATTCCTCCTATAAATCGGTGTGCCACCGTTACAGGCACTGGCGTCATGAATCCAACAGGGACCTTGCCCCAGGCACTAAAAATACCTGTAACATCCAGGGCACCTCATCCACCATCAGGCCTGGTCCCTATATACAGAGTGTGCCCCAGAGGAACTGTGTCTACCTCTCCTTCACTGCCGCATGCCTGCCCAGGGTTCTCCAATACAGTGAGCAACCCTCGAATTGCCTATAACCGTGACCTCGCTTCGCTATACCCTGCAGGTCTGGCGTGCTGCACAACCAAAGAGTTTTTTAAGGGAAAGAAGTGGAATGTTATGCAATGGCCAAGTCAGTCACCTGACCTGAATCCGGTTGAGCATGCATTTCACTTGCTGAAGACAAAACTGAAGGGAAAATGCCCCAAGTACAAGCAGGAACTGAAGACAGTTGCAGTAGAGGCCTGGCAGAGCATCACCAGGGATGAAACCCAGCGCCTGGTGATGTCTATGCGTTCCAGACTTCAGGCTGTAATTGACTGCAAAGGATTTGCAACCAAGTATTAAGAAGTAAAAGTTTGATTTATGATTATTATTATGTGCCATTACTTTTGGTCCCTTAACAAGAGGCGCATATGCAAACTGTTGTAATTCCTACACCGTTCACCTGATTTGGAAGTAAATACCCTTAAATTAAAGCTGACAGTCTGCAGTTAAAGCACATCTTGTTCGTTTCATTTCAAATCCATTGTGGTGGTGTATAGAGCCAAAAATTTTAGAATTGTGTCGATGTCCCAATATTTATGGACCTGACTGTACACCTACCTCCTGGAGAGTGTTCTTGATCTGGCCAACTGTTGTGAAAGGTGTTTTCTTCACCAGGGAAAGAATTCTTCGGTCATCCACCACAGTTGTTTTCCGTGGTCTTCTAGGTCTTTTGGTGTTGCTGAGCTCACTGGTGCATTCCTTCTTTTTAAGAATGTTCCAAACAGTTGTTTTGGCCACGCCTAATGTTTTTTCTATCTCTCTGATGTTTTTTTTTTTTTTTTTTCAGCCTAATGATGGCTTGGTTCACTGATAGTGACAGTTTTTTGGATCTCATCTTGAGAGTTGACAGCAACAGATTCCAAATGCAAATAGCTCACTTGAAATGAACTCTGGACCTTTTATCTGCTCATTGTAATTGGGATAATGAAGGAATAACACACACCTGGCCATGGAACAGCTGAAAAGCCAATTGTCCCATTACTTTTGGTCCCTTAACAAGTTGGAGGAACATATGCAAACTGTTTTAATTCCTACACCGTTCACCTGATTTGGATTAAAATGCCCTCAAATTAAAGCTGACAGTCTGCAGGTAAAGCACATCTTGTTCGTTTCATTTCAAATCCATTGTGGTGGTGTATAGAGCCAAAAATGTTAGAATTGTGACTGTCCCAATATTTATGGAGCTGACTGTATGCATGCTCGATAAAAGCTTTTATGCACGATATCTCTTATGTTCATACCTTTAAAGGTATCCTCAAATACTTTCATCTGGGAGGGTCTGGGCATTCTCCCAACATGTTTACGTGGATGTGCAATGTTTATAATATATTATATATTCATGCATAACAGCCTATATGTAAACTATTTTCTTGAAAAATCCCAATAAAAATTATTGAAATTACCCCCTTAAACAACTGGAAGACCCCAAAAGCCCACTTTTTGGTGGGGTTTGTATAATATTTAGTGGCCTAGTTCACTGGATTATATCTAAAATAAATTGGACTGTTGTCAAGTATAGTATAGTACATAAATTCTTGCTAGTTTATTTAGTGTTCCAGGGTAGGGCATCAGAGTAGGCCAGGTACCCTGATGGTCTAACATAGTGCAATGCTTCATTCATATCTGTAGATCCAATGGTCACTCACATTCTAGGGCTCCAATGGTGTCTCTGTTGCCTCTGATAAGAAACTGATAAGATCCTGCCCTGTAATGTTCATATAGATTAGTGCAAGCATGGACAGAGACTTTTATGAGGGATCTGCAAGATCCATTGTGTTGCTTCAAGGACTGGCAATTGCAAGACCAAACCAATGACACACCAAAAGTGGTATAATCGTGTCTAGTAAACTCTGCACCAGCATGCATGCAAAACAAAACTTCATTCTTCTATGTGTGACCTGGGTTAGTCTGCATTTATGTATTTTAGATTTGTTTTAATATTCTAGTCCTTTGGCTTGTCAGTAAAACATATATAAATTATCTTTGATGTATAAACTAAAAGAGAATATATATTCTGAAAAAGGTAAAGACTTTGTATAGATCTTCATACGTGATGTTCCAGCAGAGGTCGAAAGCAATGGGAGAAAACAAAGAACAACTTAATCTGCCATTGTGATGTCCGTTGCTCGAAGCTCATCCAGTTGATTGCAAAGAACTCTAAGAGATAACGTATCAGTCCTTAGATCCCAGAGTGGTAGGACATAGACACTCAGTGTGTGGCAGGCATCCTTTGAACTTTAATCTCACCACTCAGCTGTTGGCAGCTGCAAAGAGATGTATCTGCCCGGAAACAAGCTTTTATCTTTTGATCATAAATTCTCTATGAAAACTAGCCAAATAACCAGTAGTATATTTGTCTTTACTTCCTGCATACATAATGAGCTGACTTCAGGAGATTGTGCCCAGCATTTCTTTTACCACTCAAATCAGTCAACACTAATTGCACTGAACAAGTCCTTTATAAGAGCTTAGTCCTGACTAACAAAGCTGGTAAACATCTACCGCTGATCTATTTACTTATCATACAGAGGTTATGTTAAAAGTATTTCTTCTCATCCATTATTATGTGCCTGACCTGTTACAAAGATGGATGAAGTTTGCATTGTTTCCTTGGTTTAGAGTTTGTTTCCATGTTCAGGTTCTTTTATGCAATCTTTAAAGCCAAGCCAGGAGTGGATTTATCACAAAATGGGGCTTTTACAAGTTTTTGGACTCACTTGTGCAAACAGTTTGCGACTTTTTGCACTTTTACACCAATCGCTCCAGTTTTGAATGATGGGTGGGAAAGTGGCTGTGGTTAGCAATGTTAATGAGTTTCACTTCAGATTTATCACTGAGACTTTTTTTTAAAGTCACAAAAATGTTGCAATCTCACTCCAGTACTGTAGAAGGGGGGGATCGAGAAAACTGGAGTAGCTTTTCTAGACAAACATGTTCGTTTTAAGGATGAGACAAATTTATCAAACATGTGATAAATGTGGCATAAAGTACAACACAGACTCAAGCAAAACTGACTTCAGATATTCCAGTCATGATAAATTCTACATACCCCCACCCCGCCCCATTTGTTGCCTTATACATATCCTTCATTTATGATCCAGTCATGGCTTTGGGAGGAAAAATAAGTGAAAAGCCATTTGTCCTCCAATCTAAACTTCCTGTCTACATGACTTAAGAATGTCTGCTCACTATATGTTCATATAGGTCAATACCTGTTTTGTGCAGTGGGGTTGGTGGGTTTAATGAATTTATATTTGTATGTAGAATGAAGATAAAATATAATATCTCTATTGTTGTACAATAAACATGGTGAGGGGCTTGGTTCTTAATTGGTTCGACCCACCCAACTAGGGGTGACTGGAAACCTAAAATGGCCCTGGAAAAAAAAACTAAAAGTGGCCCCAATGTTGTTGGTGGGTCCTAGTTGACAGAATGTAGGACAACACAAGTAGAGTAGATAGGGCCAATACAAATTGGAAGGGTAACTAAAAACATACAGTAGTGCAACACAAAATACCTCCCAGAAGCTGTCCCTCTGAGGTGGCCATCAATAGTTGACACGTTCTGTCCTCCTCCAGATGTCTCTAATATGGATATAGAGCTGGGGGCTTAAGAAGTAAGATGTGAACCACAACATCAAGCCAGCCCTACCTTTAGCTTGCTGACTGGACTTACTCTAATAATGACCTCTATATTTCCCCCAGTAGTATGTACCTGTCCAGCAGCAGTGAGGAGGACTCAGGTGGCCCTATGGGCATCAGCCCACCGGGAAAATTCCCTTTAGCATCCATGGCCAGTCCGCCACTGCACCCACCATCTGTTTCCCATTGATACCAAGGAGAAGGTGTAAGGGAGTACTTTCAGTTCTGCTAGTTGTGCAGATGAAAGAAAATTTACCACTGCCTCGGAATCAAGAATGGACAACATACTGTAGTTGCTGAGTATGCCCACTCTTTATACAGGTCAGGAATGTTAATGGTTGCTAAGTGGATTTTGTTTGTGCAGGAGAGGAGGCTTTAATAAAATTCTATTTATATGTAGAATGAATATTATATAGAATACCTCTATCATTGTGAAACAAAGAATTTAATTAAAAATGTACATTGTTCCCAAATCTTTTTTTATCGAACCTGCCATTTATTTTACAATGTAACAGATTTACTGTACTTCTGCACTGGATAACTAGTAGGTGAGCCACCTCTTCAGTGATGAGTAATTTACGGCATACCCAACTTATAGTCCACAAGTTTTTTTTTATGAGAAAACTTATTTGAATGATTTGTCATTTTTACATTTACAGTTTTACTTTACAGCACAAATTTGCTTGGTGTATCCATTTACATTTGTAACACAAAAAGAGAAATTGAAGTTCTTATAGCTTGGCTCATAGAGGAAAGAGGTCTCATAAGAAAAAATAATCCTTCTGATTTCTCGATTTCCTCCAGCTCACAGTAAAACATACGGTACATTGTATGACGTGAGGAAAATCTCAGTAAATTAGCAGGTGCTTTAAATGCTTTTACAGGTGCCCCTTTTATTCATTGTGATGCAATCTATGGACCTTGTTTGGCCTCAGGCCTTAAGACTGCACAAGTAATAGTATATATTGTTCTCCCAGCTACTTAGGCAGATGTAAAATGCTTACATTTTATATCAGTTTTTGTACTGTTTGTACAAATCAAGCAAACTGTTATAATAATGTACTGAATACAAATAAGGGTAGAAATGTATTTTTGCTTTAAGTCTTTTCTGCAAATTTGAAGGACATTGTATCACATTTTCCTTCATTTATATCATGATACATGTTACTGACTGTTCTGAATGCTACAAATTAGCTCTTCAAGGCTTTTATGGTATTTAAAATAATAGCTACTTCTAATATTCACATTTTAACATTGTTAGGCCCCTTTCACACGGGCGTTGCGGGAAAATGTGCGGGTGCGTTGCGGGAACACCCGCGATTTTTCTGCGCGAGTGCAAAACATTGTAATGCGTTTTGCACTGGCGTGAGAAAAATCGCACATGTTTGGTACCCAAACCCCAACTTCTTCACAGAAGTTTGGGCTTGGGATCGGTGTTCTGTAGATTGTATTATTTTCCCTTATAACATGGTTATAAGGGAAAATAATAGCATTCTGAATACAGAATGCATAGTAAAACAGCGCTGGAGGGGTTAAAAAAATATAAAAAAACATTTAACTCACCTTAGTCCAATTGATCGTGGCCCGGCATCTCCTTCTGTCCCCTTTACTGAATAGGACCTGTGGTGAGCATTAATTATAGGTAAAGGACCTTTGATGACGTCACTCCGGTCATCACATGGTACGTCACATGATCTCTTACCGTGGTGATTCACCATGGTAAAAGATCATGTGACGTACCATGTGATGACCGGAGTGACGTCATCAAAGGTCCTTGACCTATAATTAATGCTCACCACAGGTCCTATTCAGTAAAAGGGACAGAAGGAGATGCCGGCATCGCGATCAAGTGGATTAAGGTGAGTTAATTTTTTTTTTGTTTTTTTTTAACCCCTCCAGCTCTGTTTTACTATGCATTCTGTATTCAGAATGCTATTATTTTCCCTTATAACCATGTTATAAGGGAAAATAATAATGATCGGGTCTCCATCCCGATCGTCTCCTAGCAACCGTGCGTGAAAATCGCACCGCATCCGCACTTGCTCACGCAACACCATTCATTTCTATGGGGCTTGCGTTACGTGAAAAACGCACAAAGAGGAGCATGCTGCGATTTTCACGCAACGCACAAGTGATGCGTGAAAATCACCGCTCATGTGAACAGCCCCATAGAAATGAATGGGTCAGGATTCTGTGCAGATGCAATGCATTCACCTCCCGCAACACATCCGCGCGGAAAACTCGCTCGTGTGAAAGGGGCCTAAGGGTGGGTTCACACTAGTGTTAGGGATTCCGTTATGGCTACTTTAACGGAATCCATAAGACGGAAGGACAGATCCGTTCTTCTGGCCATAGACTTGTATTATGATGGAATGCAAAACGGAAACCTTTTGAAGGCATTCCGTTTGCTCTCCGTCTTAATAGAAGTCTATGGGAATGAAAACGGATCCGTCTGGGTTCCGTTATGCAAGACGGAAAACAAAGTCCTGTCGACAGGACTTTGTTTTCCGTCTTGCATAACGGGACCCAGACGGATTTGTTATGCTTTCCCATAGACTTCTATTAGGACGGAAAGCAAACGGAATGCCTTTTAAAGGCTTCCGTTTTGCATTTTGTCTGGGCATTCCATTATAACCATGTTATAATGAAAAGCCATAATGGAATCCCTAACGCTAGTGTGAACCCACCCTTACATCTAAAGCCTAAGGCCTCTTTCACACGGGCGTCCCGGATTTGCTATGGATGTATCCCGGGTGCATTGCAGGAATACCGGAAAAAAACGCTTCAGTTTTGTCCCCATTCATTGTCAATGGGGACAAAACGTAACTGAACAGAACGGAATTCTCCAAAATGCATTACGTTCCGTTCTCATACCAGAAAGCAAACCGCAGCATGTCTTATTGGATGTAGCCGATATCTTTGTACAAGTACATACAGTAAAATGCAGATGGACAGTTAAAGGGTGTGATTTACTTTACTTCTCTTCAATCTGTTACGGTGTCCTCCGTCCTGCAAGGACCTGCGTGGCGTCCCACGTGATCGCTTGCCTTACCATGTGATGCTGCACGTGATGGTGATGCAGTGTGACGTCACACAGTGTTTGGTTCCTGATTGGCCAATCCTATTAGTTGTGGGAGATTTGAAAATTATCGCGGTGGCGAATCCTTTAGTCGGGTGATCCTCAGTTTAAAGTCACTGTGTTCTTTGGAGTCCTCACTGCTTCCTCAGACCAGACGCGTTTCGGGACACTTTATGGTCCCTTCCTCAGTGGTCAAGTAATGTTATGTCCGGAGCGAGTGAGGGTTTATATGCGGTCTTCTTTAAGGGGTGTTGCCCTAATTTTGTTAGGTTGATTCGAAATCCTGGACTGGATTTTGTTAACAACTAAATAACCTTTTGTTGGCATTATTTATTTTAAGATGGTTTCGAAGAAATTATGTAATGCAAATGTTTTATGCTGAAGATATGGATGAAATATATTTCTATGTTGTGAGTCTCATCAGTGAATTCATAAAAGTATTTCTATTACACTGAACGCATTGTGTGGTGCATTGCGGTTTTTATACGCGGTTTCAGTGCGTTTTTTTTTTTGGGAGTTAATTTGAGGTTAAATGGTTTATGTTGCAAGTATAGGTGTGTTTCTGTATTGCAAGTACATGTCAGTGGGCTCTTGAAGGTGTTTATATTGTGAAAAATGCATTGTGCAGTGTTTGCAATATTGTTGCTCGATTTCTATGCGATTTTTTCATGAAGATTTTTTTTTTGGACGAATAAGAGTGTGTATTTCATATTCTGCTGTGAGTTTCTTACTTGGTCTTCCTCTTCATTTATTTGATGATGTACCTAACTTGTGTATTTAGTGATCTCTCACTTCAAATTTTATAATCTTCCACTTCAGGTTTTTAATTTTTGTTTTTGTTAGCCTGGTAGATATTGTGTGACACTGTTTTTGTTCATTAGGCGAGTCCCGTTATTTAAGAGTAAGTGTGTATGTATGCATATTTCGTGCTACATTATTGGTGTTTGGACGGTCCCTGCGTTTGTTGTGCGGTTTTCGTGCGTTTTTTTTTTAAATATGGATTTTTTATGTAGACAATGTTGTTTTAAGGTTAGAAATTACTTTTCTTTCTTATTCTAGAACTAAGTACTTGGTATTCTTTTGGTAATTAGTGTTCTGTTACTGTGACTTTTCTTGGTTTCATCGATCTTTTGTAGGTTTTTTAATCCTGACGATGCTAGTTATTTGCTATTGAATGAAATGATGGAGATAGTTGTACGTGTAAGGGAGAGGGGCCTCAATAGGAGAGGAGATAGAGGTGCTGGTACGACACCCGGACTTCTATTTCTCTTTCCCAAAGAGGCACCTCCCCATATTATAAAAATCCCCAAATTTCTAATTCGGCGTTTAGACCTGCGGGTATTAGGGTGTCAAATTCATAAATCCTCTTGGATTAGTTTTGTGACATGTTGTTTATATGGTTTCCTCCTCTCCAGGATTTATTAATTTTTTTGAATGCTATGAATTACAAGGATGAGGGGTCACTGTTATGGTGGGTTTTGTAATGTTTAGATAGTGTATGTTGTTCGTATCCTTTTTTGATGTTGGCTATGTGTTCCGATACTCTTTTCTTCAGTTGTCTTTTTGTTCTTTCGATGTATTGTTTGTGGCATGGGCATTCCAGTAAATATATGATGTGTAATCCTATATATAGGCAGCCATTTTACCATGTGCTTTCACTGTCAATGCAAATGTTATAGTACATGCTATGCTATGCTTTATACTTGTGGTATCCTCTCATGAAATCCATTCTTGTTTAGTGTTTTACGTATCGCTGATTCGCTAACAGGGATGTTAGCATATGCCAGGGACTTTTGTAAGTCTTTAGCTGACACTCTAGGATTCTTCTTCACCCCATTGAGCAGTCTGCGCTGTGCTCTTGCAGTCCTCTTTACAGGACGGCCACTCCTAGGGAGAGTAGCAGCAGTGCTGAAATCTCTCTATTTATAGACAATTTGTCTTACCGTGGACTAATGAACAGCAAGGCTTTTGGAGATACTTTTATAACCCTTTCCAGCTTTATGCAAGTCAACAATTCTTAATCGTAGGTCTTCTGAGAGCTCTTTTGTGTGAGGCATCATTCACATCAGGCAATGCTTCTTGTGAAAAGCAAACCCAGAACTGGTGTGTGTTTTTTATAGGGCAGGGCAGCTGTAACAAACACTTCCAATCTCATCTCATTGATTGGACTCCAGTTGGCTGACACGTCACCCCAATTAGCTCTTGGAGATGTCATTACTCTAGGGGTTCACATACTTTTTCCACCTGCACTGTGAATGTTTACATGGTATGTTCAATAAATACATGGTGACATTTAACTTTTTTTTTTAATTGACAATTTTTTTTGTTTTCTTTTTTTTTTCCTTCTTTCAAAGTAAAGTACATTGTCAAGAAAATATTGTAATAACAATACATGTGAAATGACAAGAAGCTACGATCTCATAAATGTATAAGTCACAAGTATAAATAACTAAAGGGCGGTTAGGCCCAACATTGACAGGTAACAAATAGAGCTAAACACAAGTATATTCTGAGGTATACGGAATGTCAAAAGTGCTGAACTATCGTTCATATGTTGTGGAGAGGAGGCTTAGTAGAGTCTCGGGGTTTCCCTTGCAGAGTGTGAGTAGGTAGGCAATAGAAGAAGAATGTTAGCAGAGCTTTCTATATAAATTTCCTGTAGGATCTCTAAGGCGACCATATTCGTAAGAAGGAGGATCTGGATTGTGATTCCCAGTGGGAGATTTCCTCTAGCCTATAAATCTGATCTACCTTATTGATCCAGTGGTCAATACTGGGGACTTCAGGAGATAGCCAGTGGGTTGGTAGGAGTAATCTGGCAGCTGCTAATAGAAGAGTGAAGAGGGACGTTTTGTATGGGCCTATACCCCCCATTCCTAAAGATAGCAGAGCCAGTTCAGGGGTGCAGGGGAGTAAGGACTGGCATATCTGGTTGCATAGCTGTATTATTTTGTGCCACCAAGAATTAATTAGGTCACATGACCACCAGATGTGCATAAAGGAACCCTTAGATATGTGACATCTCCAGCAGACATCAGAGGCAGTTGAACTGTATCTACAGGTTTTGTCCGAGGTCTTGTACCAGCGCATAAGAATTTTGTAGCTATTCTCCTGGATGCGTATACATCTGGATATCTTATGAGGGGAGATAAAAATTTTAGATATCTCATGAGTTGCCAGGGTCCGCTGTAGATCTTTTTCCCAAAGGCCCACTATTGCAGGCTTAGGGGGGGAGGGGGGTGATTTCAGATGTCTATAGATCGTGGAAATAGATTTGGGTGGGTATCTCTTGTTGCTTAACATGTCTTCAAACCAGTTAGACTCCTTTGAGAGGGGAGTACTCTTAGCAAAAAGAAGTGATTCTGTTCTGAGGAAATGCAATAAAGTAGGGTTGTGGATCTGCGTGCCTAGTAGTTTGCAAATTTCAGAGTCAGGGAGTACACAGCCATCTTGGTCTAGAATTTGGGAGATGGCAATCTCCGAAAACCTTATGTTAATCGGACAACTTTCCCTCAGCTCTTTGGGAGCTAGAGCTATATTATCTTTTATACACATGAGAGGGGAGGGGATTGCTAAGGCCCCAAGGCTGGCCGAGAACCACCCCCAGACCTTTAGGGTGTTACGTATGAGAAGGTTGGGTATTGAGCTAGGTGCTGGGGGTGATCTGTCAGACAGCAGAAGGGCCCGAGCGGAGGAGGGGAGTAAAGCATTCTCCAATGTGAGCCAGGATTTGTAAGTAGGGTCTCTGATCCAATCTATAGCTCTAGAGAGTTGGATGGCTTTCATGTAGGTCTCAGGGTCAGGAAGGCCTATACCACCTTTAGCTCTAGGTTTAGATAAAGTATCAAAAGAGATACGCAGACTTTTTCCTTGCCAAATAAACTTGCGAATGTGTTTATTCAGGGAGGAAAAATAAGATTTAGGTAACTCAATAGGGAGAACCTGCATCAGGTAAGTGAGTCTCGGCATGATAAGGGACATAAAAATGTTCTTCCTTCCAAACCAGGAGAGATAAGGGGAGTCTAAGGAGTCCATCTGGGCTTGCATAGATGCTAGGAGAGGTTTGTAATTCAGTTGGAATAAGTCAGGTAAATGAGGGGATATTTTGACCCCCAGATATGTTAATTGTTGAGTTTGCCAATTAAAGGGAGTCTGTCACCAGCATTTCACTTTTTTAACCCTTCCCACAGCTCCCTAGCATGCTTACAGTTAATAAAAACATTACCTCTGGCATCAATCCTGGACTTATAGAACGCTCAAAAACAATCTTTATAAGATATGCAAATGAGGGCTCGCAAGTGCTCACGGCGGCGTTACTCTCTTAGGTGCCCTGCTTGCTAAGCCTTCTCATTGCGTCCCCCCGCCCCTTCCTACCCTCTGCCCGCCCATCCTTTCCCGCTGGGAATGGGCGGGCAGAGGGTAGGAAGGGGCGGGGGGACGCAATGAGAAGGCTGAGCAAGCAGGGCACCTAAGAGAGTAACGCCGCCCTGGGCACTTGCGAGCCCTCATTTGCATATCTTATAAAGATCGTTTTTGAGGGTTCTATAAGTCCAGAATTGATGCCAGAGGTAACGTTTTTATTAACTGTAAGCATGCTAGGGAGCTGTGGGAAGGGTTAAAAAAGTGAAAGGCTGGTGACAGACTCCCTTTAAATGGGGAATTAGTTTGAAGAGATAAGAGACTGGTGGGTGAGAGGCCTATATGTAGAACTTGGGATTTGGAGGGATTGACTTTAAAGTTGGAAAGGGAGCCAAAGACGTTAAGTATTGATAGGATCCTGGGCATGGATCTATGCGGGTTAGTGGTGATGATTAATAAGTCGTCCGCAAAGGCCGCCAATTTAAACTCTCGGCACCCTACTTTCAATCCCCTAATATCCCTGTCTTGTCTAAGAGTTGCAGGAGGGACTCCATCACCAGGACAAATAGAAGGGGTGAGAGGGGGCATCCTTGCCTCGTACCATTCCTAATGGGGAAGTGGGAGGAAAGGAGACCATTGACTGACACGGATGCCGAGGAGCAAGTGTACATGGTAAACACAGCATTAATATATTGTTCCGGTATTTGAAATTTGGATTGGGTCAACTTGATGTATGTCCAATCAACCCTATCAAACGCTTTCTCGGCGTCTGTGCCAATCAGGGCCAGGGGGGTATATTTGTGGGAGGCATAGTATAAAGTATCTAATATTTTGGTGGTATTATCTTTCCCCTCTCGTCCTTTGACAAAACCCACTTGATCTGGGTGGATCAGTTCGGGTAAGAATCTCTGTAATCTTGTGGCCAACATCTTAGCTAAAAGTTTAAGGTCTACATTAAGTAGGGAAATTGGGCGGTAATTGAAGCAGGCCGTGGGGTCTTTGCCCTCTTTAGGGATTATTGTTATGGTAGCTTTAGTCATATCAGAGGAGAGTGGGAGGTTGGTCATTGTGAGATTGCAGATAGGGAGCAAATAAGGCAATAAGATGTTACTGAATGCCGAGAAGTAAGATACGGGGAGACCATCCGGTCCAGGACACTTGCTTTTAGGGGTTGATTTAATGGCTGCCCTTAGTTCAGGGATGGTAAACGGTTTAATTAAAGATTCCTGCTGCAGTGGAGCTAGGGCTGGGAGGTTAAGAGTATCCAGAAAGGTGTTGATAGTGGACTCTCTACTCAAGGAAGGATTAGGGAGATCAGGGAACGGGAGATTGTAAAGGGACTTATAGAATAGTCTAAATTGTTCAGCAATCTCTTCTGCTTTGAATAGTTGAATGCCTTGGGGGGATTTAATGCTTTGAACATAACGGGAATCTCTTCTCTGTTTAATACGGTGCATCACATATTTGGAAGCTTTATTTCCGTGAGCGAAGATTTTCTGCTGAGCAGACAAGAAAAACTTGGCTGAGCGTTCATTCAGGAGATTTTTTAATTGAGCTCTGAGAGAAGAGAGTTCCGTCAGTTGCTGGGCCATTAGAGATTGCTTATGGGCTTTTTCAGCCAGGTGGATTTTTGTTAGTAGTGTGTTGAGTTTTTTCTCTGATTCTTTTTTAAGAAAGGAACAGAGACTGATTAGTCTGCCCCTAATGTAAGCTTTGTGAGCGTCCCAAAGGACCTGGGGGGACACTTCTGGGGTATTATTGGTTAGAAAATAATCCTCTAGATATGAGGATATTTGAGCAGTGTGTTTGGCGTTACCCAATAAGGATTCATTGAATCTCCAGTTAGGCTGTCTATCAGTTTTTAGGTCTGGACGTATGTCACAGTAAACCGGGGAGTGATCGGATAGAGTAATATCTCCTATTTTAGGGAGTGAACAGAATTGTAGTTTCTCTTTTGGAACTAAGATGTAATCAATTCTGCTATAGGAGTTATTCGCAGGGGAGTAAAAGGAATAATCCACCACTTCAGGGTTATGACAACGCCATACATCTATAACTCCCAGGTTATATAATTTTGTGTGTAGCAATCTAAGAGCTTTCACTGAGGCAGGAGATTTTTTGGAGGAGGTGTCAATTAAGGGGTTAAAGGCTAAATTAAAATCGCCAGCCACAATCAGAAAACCTTCCCTATGTTTTTCAATTAATGAAAAGATAGGAATGAGCCAACTGATTTGGTCTGTGTTTGGGGCGTAAATGTTTACAAAAGTGAATATGGATTGTCCCACCAGGCCCTTGAGAATCAGGTATCGACCTTCTGGATCTTGAATGTAAGATTTGTATTGGAAGGGAAGGCCTCTACGGAAGCCTATACTGACTCCCCTCGAGGCCGCACCCCCGGCTCCACAGTGGTACCAGCTGGGAAATTTAGAGTGAGAAAGATTGGGGTAGTTATCATGTTTGAAATGTGTCTCCTGTAAGAAAACTATTGAACATTTCTCTTTGTGCTGGAGAGAGAAGATCTGGCATCTTTTGGAAGGGGATCTCAGTCCCTTGACATTGTATGATACTAGCCTGAAATCTGCCATATTCTAATAAAAAGGTGGGAAGTTGAAGGAGCTATAAGTAGTGTAGCGGGAGAATAGTGACCAACTGGAATTAAGGGAGTAGAGAGAGTACGACCTCGAGGGGAGCCAGGAGACAGCCATATTCCCAGACATTCCCAATCATGAGTTTTCTTTCTCTGCGTGGATCCCAGCCCACATACTTGGGAGAATACAGAAGCAATTCTTGAGTACCTGTCAAAACAACAATAGTATAAAACAAATAATAAAACAATGAGTAAGAACCAATGGGGTTTGGTTATCTGCCAAACAAGAGGGGACTTAACAATTGTGCCTCTCTGTTTGGGTAGCATAAAGGAGGGAAAGGGTAAAGTACCTAGAGGCATTTCCCTCTTATAAACCAAAGACACTGGATATTAATATTGGAGACATTAATATTTGGAGGTCCTGGGAGTTAGCGGGATATCTTTGATGGATACCTCAAGGAAGAACAGATAGGGGATAAGGAATGGGGGAAAGATCATATCTGATCTGTCTGGTGGAGAAGGCGGTGTAGGTTATTTGAGGGGATAGGGGTATAGGGGGAGGATCCCTCTCATGATTTCTAGAAGAGGGGAAGACATTGTAGTACGGGTAGCATCATGTATGTCACTTAGGATAATGTTTAGCATTATGACTAAATTGACCTTAATACAGATGGGAAAACTAGGAGATGGGAAAACTAGGAGAAGAAATCCCTACTGTCTCGACGTCTAATACTGGGTGGAGAAAAGGTTTAGGTAGAAGGAATTGAAAATGTGGAAGCCAGAATCACTACACAGTATATAGGGTGGAGTCACGTATTGAACAAAGTAACATTAACTTGGTGTTAGGAAGTCCCGTATAATGGATTCCACTGCATTCTAATAATAAAGGGAAGGAACTAGAGCAGATTACTTATCCACCATAGTTAGACGTTTGGGGGTGGAAGAGAAATTTCCCCTTCTGTTCCTTTGGAGCTTTGGGGTGCGCTGGGGCTCCCAGGGTGTCACTGTAGGAAGGTCAGGTAAGGAGGTCAAGTTCTGAACCATGTCCCAGTTCTCAATGGGTAGTGGGGAAAGCTGAAGAAGGTCGTATGCTTTGTCCAGATCGTTGAAGGAAGAGATGTGGATGCGACGTCCCTCATGGATGAAAGATAGACCGAATGGAAATGTCTATCTGTAAATAATTCTATGTTGACGTAGCCAGTCGGTAAGAGGCTTCAAGGCTTTACGCTTTCTAAGGGTTGATTGGGCTAGGTCTTGAAAGATAGTGATGTTATTTTCTTCCCAATCCATAGAGCTGGAGTTTCTGGCGCTTGTCAGTATGGCTTCCTTAACAGGGAAATGCAGAAATTTGCAAATCACATCCCTGGTGGGTTCATTTGCTTGCGGTTTAAGGCGGAGGGCCCTATGTGCCCTTTCAAGCAGGACCTCATGTGCAGAGTCTGGACCCAGAATTTTGAGGCATATCTGTATCACTGTTTCCGGAATATCAATAGCAGATATAGTTTCAGGAATACCTCTAAAGCGCAGGTTATTATGCCTGCTCCTGTTCTCTTGGTCTTCTATGGCCGTGTACAAGGAGTTAATGTGGCTTTGTGCAAGCGATAGATTAGAGGACACTTCACTCTGGTGATGTAAGATTGCAGCCTGGGTATCCTCTAAGACTTCCACCCTCCGGCCTATGTGGCGTACGTCCTCTTTTATTGAGGAAATGTCCTGGCTAAGGGGACCCAGGGCTTCTGAAAGAGCCTCCTTCAGATAGGCTCTGGATATGGGCAGACAGTCTGCATCGCTGGGATCATCCCCTACCTTATCACTGTCAGCGGCCGTTGCAAGCTTGTGGCCTGAGCGCGGTGTGCCTGGCGCCATCTTGGATTCTCGGCTCACTGCTGCTGCGGCTGCATTTTTTATGAATTTCTCCATTTGGATCTGAGTGCGGCTGTGTCCCGATTGTTCAGCAGGTTTCTGGCCTCCTATTTTGACCATTTTGAGGTCCAGTAAGCCTATAATATAGTGCTATGAGGGATATGCAGACAGGAGAGCAGCACTTCACACGTCCATCCGGTTCAAGCGCAGGCTCCGCCCCCCGTAACATTTAACTCTTTGTGTGTTATTAGTTTAAGCAGACTGTGATTGTCTATTGTTGCGACTTAGAGGAAGATCAGATCACATTTTATGACCAATTTGTGCAGAAATCCATATAATTCCAAAGGGTTCACATACTTTTTCTTGCAACTGTATATATATATATATATATATATATATAAGTACCTCACAAAAGTGAGTACACCCCTCGCATTTTTGTAAATATTTTATTCTATCTTTTCATGGGACAACACTGAAGATATCCGTTTCTAGTCAATTTAAAACGTAACATTTATTTCATTTTATTTATAAGAAAGTAACATAACGGAAGAACAAAGACTAGTTTAAAATTCTAGGTGTGGTAGGGCACTAGTGGCTGAGATAAGGGTTACTTCACCCATATAGTCAACCTCATGGCATCGATTTGTCCCACTTTTCCCTTTTTCCCCAGCAGTAATTTTACTTTATTTGCCTAGGTGGGCATAATGCCAAGAGGATACTTGTTCATTCACCCTAAGTCTCTAGGTTCTCATATTTCTCTTTGGTGCAATTCACAGCCACTGGTGTTCAAACACGATCGAGTCTGCAGTTGCTCCGTGCTGCAACACTTGGTCCTACCTACTCCTAATCTAAAAACTAACACAAAAGCTCCCCCAACATGTTTCACCACCGGATGTGGCTTCTTCAGGGGATGGAGCTACTGTCAACAAGAATGCTTTCCCACTACACCCTTTTAAACATTAGGGGAGGGTGATACCATATTCCATGGCCAAGCATTGCCTTGCATTCCTGTCTGACAGTCCGGTAACCCAATCCAGTACCTTCATGATGTTTTGCAGTCGTTCCGTCACTTCCTTTGTTCATGTAGTGGCCCTGCGCTTGCGTGAGAACTTTAAACCCCGATCCGAGAGGCCGTTGAGGTATGCGCATGCGCAAGGTCTTTAACTTTCCAGCTCAAGGAGTTGTATCAAAGCGCATGCGTTAAGACTTAGATTTTATTCTGCTCGTAGTATATTGTATTACGCATGCGCCTGTTCTTTGACAGTCCGATCCGAGCTCACAGGAATATGCGCTTGCGCAGGATCTTTAACTTTTTCCGATATATCATCCCTGCGCATGCGTGAAGAATCTAGCTTCAACTTTTTAGCTCGAGGAGTTATGTCAAAGCGCATGCGTTAAGACTTAGATTTTATTATACTCGCAGTATGTTAAATTGCGCATGCGTCTGATCTTTAATTTTTTTAGCTCAAGGAGTTGTGTCGAAGCGCATGCGTTAGGACTTAGATTTTATTCTACTCGCAGTATGTTATCTTGCGCATGCGTTATATTGCGCATGCGCCTGATATTTAATTTTCTTTAGCTCAAGGAATTGTGTCAAAGCGCATGCGTTAGGACTTAGATTTTATTCTCCTCGCTGTATGTAATATTGCGCATGCGCCTGATCTTTAACGTTCCGATCTGAGCCCGCAGGAAAAATGCGCTTGCGCAAAATCTTTAACTTTTTCCAGTGTATCGTCTCCACGCGTGCGTGAAGGTCCAACCTTAAATTAGAAGTTGGATTACAACGCATGCGTTGGGGCTTAGATTTCATTCTGCTCACAGTATATAGTATTGCGCATGCGTAGAGTCTTTAGCATTCCGGTCTGGAATATCACATAAAGATGCTTATATCTACACCTGTCTTCTGAGAGGTATAGTGGTTTAGAACTTCGTGTGGGATTTGGCTTTTAGACTGAAAAATGTAGGGATGCAGCTCATATATTGGGGTTCAAAGTTCATTTGACAGCGTTTCTATATCAACATTATATATGCACATACCTGTTACCCTCAATTATGAGGATAACATCATTGCTCTATACATGAGTTAAATATTCCTATCATTTTATTACTTCCTTCATGATATATGTGTATTTTTCATTGAATGACTACACTTACGTCGACACCTAAGGTGCTATTATTTTCTCAACTCTTCAACCTTTTATGCCATTCATTTTACATTATCAGTTCTTCTGTACATATATAATTCCCATGAGCTCTATCACCATACATTTGCCTTTTATAATTATTATTTTTTGTTTTTATTTGTTTTTAATTATTATTTTAGTTATTGTTTTTTGTTTTTATTTTAGAAGTTCACTGATATTTTCATCTTTTATCCCTATTTTGATGGTGAGGATTACGACTTGATCTAATTCAATGGACTGAGGGTTACTATCTTTCTTCTACCAGATATATATATGATTCCTTCCTTTTTTATTTTTTATTTTTTTTTCCCTTAGTAATATTATTTACTTTTTTAAGGTGTACCTCCTAATATCTAGATAAAGGCTGTGAAGGAAAATCCTTCATTAAGGCCCTGTGGGCTCATTGTCCCCAGCCTATGTATCCACCGGGCCTCACTTTGTAATAATTTTTTGTCAAGGTTGCCACCCCTTGGTCCCAGGACTATTTTCTCTATGCCCCAGAATCTTAGAACTGTGCTTTTGTTATTATGGAAATATTTAATATGTCTGGCAATTGATGTATCTTTCCCAGTTTCAATAGTACTTATATGTCCTGAAATACGACGTCTCAACTCCTGTACAGTTTTTCCCACGTATAATTTTGGGCATGGACAGGATGCCAAGTATACTACCCCCTGTGTTTTACACGTGATAAGTTGTTTGATCTCATATTCTTTCTTATCCGTAGGGTTTATATACTTTTTTATGCGCGGGACATATCTGCAAAAGGAGCAGTCTCCACATGGTGAGGAGCCTCGGTATCTTTCAACCAATTTACTTGGATTTTCTCCTTTTTCCATCAAATGGCTATGAACCAGCTGATCTTTAAGGTTCCTGCCCCGTCTGTACGTTACTGATGGGTTAGAGGTGAGTATCGTATTTAGGTCTCTGTCAGATTTTATTATGTACCAGTATTTCTTCAATATTCCATATATTTCTTTATTATATCCGTCGTAGGTCCCTATACACCTAATGATGTCATTTTTCTTCGGGGGAGTTTCTTTGAGAAGATCTTCTCTCTTCGTTCTATTAGCCCTATTATAGGCCTTCCTCAAGGGATTTTTGGGATAACCTCTTTTCCTAAATCTCTGAAGAAGTTGTTCACTTTCTTTAGAGAAAGAGGCCTCGTCTGAACAGTTCCGGCGTGCCCTCAGATACTGGCCTACAGGAATTCCCTTCTTCAAAGATGTAGGATGCCAGCTATTCCAGTGTAGGTAACTGTTTGTTGATGTTGGTTTTCTAAAAACCTCTGTTACCAACTGACCATTTTCAGTCTTCTTAATTTTCAGGTCAAGAAACACAATCTCCTTTTCCTGGATCTCATAGGTATATTTCATCCCTATACTGTTGCGATTTAGTTTCTGAGTGAATTCACAAAACAAAGAGTGACCACCATCCCATAGGATGAGAATGTCGTCTATATATCTGCCCCAAAAAATGATGTGGCAGATATATGACGACATTCCCTCCGTAAAAACGTGATTATTTTCCCACCAGCCTAAAAATAAATTGGCATACGTGGGGGCACATGACGTCCCCATCGCAGTACCATTAATTTGCATATAAAATTGTCCCTGAAAAACAAAATAATTGTGCTCCAAAACAAACCTTAGTGAGGACAACACAAATTGATTGTGCCTATTGAAGTTCTGACTTCTCGTGTTTAGGTAGGATTCTGCTGCGTGCATTCCTAATGGGTGTTGTATGTTACTGTAGAGTGACTCTACATCCAAACTAGCTAAAATTGTGTCTGGTGTAACCGTGATGTCATTGATCTTCAAAAGAAGATCTTTTGTATCTCTAATATACGAGGGTAAGGTGGTCACAAAGGGTCTCAGTACCTGATCGATATATTCGCTAACAGATTGTGTGAGATTGTCGTTCCCCGACACAATTGGTCTTCCTGGAATTGGTTGTTTATCTTTATGCACTTTAGGGAGGGCATAGAAGGTGGAAATCGTTGGGTTTTTATTATACAGATATTTAAATTCGTCTTTTGTTATTAGATTTTCCTGAAGTGCTCCATCTAGTAGTTTTTTAAGATCAACAAGAAATTCTTTTGTGGGGTCATTCTTCAGGGGTTGATATGTTGATTTATCTTTCAAGAGTCTCAGCACCATATCAACATAGTCACTTCTATCTTGAATGACTATGTTGCCCCCCTTGTCACTCGGCTTTATTATGATATCCTCATTTTTCCTGAGGATATCCAGGGCTTTTTGTTCCTCATCATTGAGATTCTGCACTAGGTGGTCTTTCCTCATGTGTAAGGATTTAATATCCTGAGTGACCAACTGTACAAAAGTCTCAATTTCTTGAAACTGTGTGAACTGTGGAGTCATTTTTGATTTTGGTCTTAGATTTGAGAAGGGAGGTTCTAGATTAATTTGGTAGCCCTCACTTTCTTTCTGTAGTGACTCCAAAATCTCCACACATCTCCTCTCTTTGTCATATAGTCTCCGTGAATCACTTTCTTCTTGTTTATGTACCTTATGCAAGGCTAGCTTTCGCGCGAAAAGGTTCACATCCTTGATCCATAGGAACTTGTCACATTGTGGGACCGGAGTGAAGGTAAGGCCTTTACTTAGAAGCATTTTTTCTGATGCCTTTAAGACATATTTTGACAAATTTATAACTTGTTTATCATCTGGATCTATTTGATCCTCAAAACATGTCCCAGCAGTTATTTGCTGTAGCCCCACCTCTCTCGGTCCCTCAACTGGACCCCTGTTTGGCCTAAAAAAAGGGGGGCAATAGTTGTTGTTTTTTCTCCCAACCCTATATTCATTTGTGATGGATATGCCTGCATTAAAGGTTGTGATGTTTGAGGTTGGAACACTGCTTGCGCCTGACTCATATTCACTCCCTGAGATGTGCCAAAGGAGAAGGATTGTGTAGATTGTGAGGATTGCACATTTGGAGGGAGAGTTGATGGTACAGATATCCCACTTGCACTTAATGTGCCTTGTTTTCCTATTGGGTCTCTTATACATGGTTGAAGAGACTCCCGTCTTTCTAGGGATGATTTCTTTGGGGGGTATTGTCTTTTCTTGGTTTTACGTTTGGTTCCCTTGGAACGATTCCCTTGTTCTGTGGAACTATATCCTGACCCCTCTGTTCCTGAAGTTTCGGTTTCCGAATTATCCCTATATATTCTTTGTGGGTTTCTGTTATTCCCTCTATTCCTCCAAATGTACACACGATTACTCTCAAAATCTGACCGATCTCTAAGATATTTGGCGTGTTTCCTTTCTTTCTTTCACTCCGGTCCCACAATGTGACAAGTTCCTATGGATCAAGGATGTGAACCTTTTCGCGCGAAAGCTAGCCTTGCATAAGGTACATAAACAAGAAGAAAGTGATTCACGGAGACTATATGACAAAGAGAGGAGATGTGTGGAGATTTTGGAGTCACTACAGAAAGAAAGTGAGGGCTACCAAATTAATCTAGAACCTCCCTTCTCAAATCTAAGACCAAAATCAAAAATGACTCCACAGTTCACACAGTTTCAAGAAATTGAGACTTTTGTACAGTTGGTCACTCAGGATATTAAATCCTTACACATGAGGAAAGACCACCTAGTGCAGAATCTCAATGATGAGGAACAAAAAGCCCTGGATATCCTCAGGAAAAATGATGGGGCAACATAGTCATTCAAGATAGAAGTGACTATGTTGATATGGTGCTGAGACTCTTGAAAGATAAATCAACATATCACCCCCTGAAGAATGACCCCACAAAAGAATTTCTAGTTGATCTTAAAAAACTACTAGATGGAGCACTTCAGGAAAATCTAATAACAAAAGACGAATTTAAATATCTGTATAATAAAAACCCAACGATTTCCACCTTCTATGCCCTCCCTAAAGTGCATAAAGATAAACAACCAATTCCAGGAAGACCAATTGTGTCGGGGAACGACAATCTCACACAATCTGTTAGCGAATATATCGATCAGGTACTGAGACCCTTTGTGACCACCTTACCCTCGTATATTAGAGATACAAAAGATCTTCTTTTGAAGATCAATGACATCACGGTTACACCAGACACAATTTTAGCTAGTTTGGATGTAGAGTCACTCTACAGTAACATCCAACACCCATTAGGAATGCACGCAGCAGAATCCTACCTAAACACGAGAAGTCAGAACTTCAATAGGCACAATCAATTTGTGTTGTCCTCACTAAGGTTTGTTTTGGAGCACAATTATTTTGTTTTTCAGGGACAATTTTATATGCAAATTAATGGTACTGCGATGGGGACGTCATGTGCCCCCACGTATGCCAATTTATTTTTAGGCTGGTGGGAAAATAATCACGTTTTTACGGAGGGAATGTCGTCATATATCTGCCACATCATTTTTTGGGGCAGATATATAGACGACATTCTCATCCTATGGGATGGTGGTCACTCTTTGTTTTGTGAATTCACTCAGAAACTAAATCGCAACAGTATAGGGATGAAATATACCTATGAGATCCAGGAAAAGGAGATTGTGTTTCTTGACCTGAAAATTAAGAAGACTGAAAATGGTCAGTTGGTAACAGAGGTTTTTAGAAAACCAACATCAACAAACAGTTACCTACACTGGAATAGCTGGCATCCTACATCTTTGAAGAAGGGAATTCCTGTAGGCCAGTATCTGAGGGCACGCCGGAACTGTTCAGACGAGGCCTCTTTCTCTAAAGAAAGTGAACAACTTCTTCAGAGATTTAGGAAAAGAGGTTATCCCAAAAATCCCTTGAGGAAGGCCTATAATAGGGCTAATAGAACGAAGAGAGAAGATCTTCTCAAAGAAACTCCCCCGAAGAAAAATGACATCATTAGGTGTATAGGGACCTACGACGGATATAATAAAGAAATATATGGAATATTGAAGAAATACTGGTACATAATAAAATCTGACAGAGACCTAAATACGATACTCACCTCTAACCCATCAGTAACGTACAGACGGGGCAGGAACCTTAAAGATCAGCTGGTTCATAGCCATTTGATGGAAAAAGGAGAAAATCCAAGTAAATTGGTTGAAAGATACCGAGGCTCCTCACCATGTGGAGACTGCTCCTTTTGCAGATATGTCCCGCGCATAAAAAAGTATATAAACCCTACGGATAAGAAAGAATATGAGATCAAACAACTTATCACGTGTAAAACACAGGGGGTAGTATACTTGGCATCCTGTCCATGCCCAAAATTATACGTGGGAAAAACTGTACAGGAGTTGAGACGTCGTATTTCAGGACATATAAGTACTATTGAAACTGGGAAAGATACATCAATTGCCAGACATATTAAATATTTCCATAATAACAAAAGCACAGTTCTAAGATTCTGGGGCATAGAGAAAATAGTCCTGGGACCAAGGGGTGGCAACCTTGACAAAAAATTATTACAAAGTGAGGCCCGGTGGATACATAGGCTGGGGACAATGAGCCCACAGGGCCTTAATGAAGGATTTTCCTTCACAGCCTTTATCTAGATATTAGGAGGTACACCTTAAAAAAGTAAATAATATTACTAAGGGAAAAAAAAAAAAAAAAGGAAGGAATCATATATATATCTGGTAGAAGAAAGATAGTAACCCTCAGTCCATTGAATTAGATCAAGTCGTAATCCTCACCATCAAAATAGGGATAAAAGATGAAAATATCAGTGAACTTCTAAAATAAAAACAAAAAACAATAACTAAAATAATAATTAAAAACAAATAAAAACAAAAAATAATAATTATAAAAGGCAAATGTATGGTGATAGAGCTCATGGGAATTATATATGTACAGAAGAACTGATAATGTAAAATGAATGGCATAAAAGGTTGAAGAGTTGAGAAAATAATAGCACCTTAGGTGTCGACGTAAGTGTAGTCATTCAATGAAAAATACACATATATCATGAAGGAAGTAATAAAATGATAGGAATATTTAACTCATGTATAGAGCAATGATGTTATCCTCATAATTGAGGGTAACAGGTATGTGCATATATAATGTTGATATAGAAACGCTGTCAAATGAACTTTGAACCCCAATATATGAGCTGCATCCCTACATTTTTCAGTCTAAAAGCCAAATCCCACACGAAGTTCTAAACCACTATACCTCTCAGAAGACAGGTGTAGATATAAGCATCTTTATGTGATATTCCAGACCGGAATGCTAAAGACTCTACGCATGCGCAATACTATATACTGTGAGCAGAATGAAATCTAAGCCCCAACGCATGCGTTGTAATCCAACTTCTAATTTAAGGTTGGACCTTCACGCACGCGTGGAGACGATACACTGGAAAAAGTTAAAGATTTTGCGCAAGCGCATTTTTCCTGCGGGCTCAGATCGGAACGTTAAAGATCAGGCGCATGCGCAATATTACATACAGCGAGGAGAATAAAATCTAAGTCCTAACGCATGCACTTTGACACAATTCCTTGAGCTAAAGAAAATTAAATATCAGGCGCATGCGCAATATAACGCATGCGCAAGATAACATACTGCGAGTAGAATAAAATCTAAGTCCTAACGCATGCGCTTCGACACAACTCCTTGAGCTAAAAAAATTAAAGATCAGACGCATGCGCAATTTAACATACTGCGAGTATAATAAAATCTAAGTCTTAACGCATGCGCTTTGACATAACTCCTCGAGCTAAAAAGTTGAAGCTAGATTCTTCACGCATGCGCAGGGATGATATATCGGAAAAAGTTAAAGATCCTGCGCAAGCGCATATTCCTGTGAGCTCGGATCGGACTGTCAAAGAACAGGCGCATGCGTAATACAATATACTACGAGCAGAATAAAATCTAAGTCTTAACGCATGCGCTTTGATACAACTCCTTGAGCTGGAAAGTTAAAGACCTTGCGCATGCGCATACCTCAACGGCCTCTCGGATCGGGGTTTAAAGTTCTCACGCAAGCGCAGGGCCACTACATGAACAAAGGAAGTGACGGAACGACTGCAAAACATCATGAAGGTACTGGATTGGGTTACCAGACTGTCAGACAGGAATGCAAGGCAATGCTTGGCCATGGAATATGGTATGACCCTCCCCTAATGTTTAAAAGGGTGTAGTGGGAAAGCATTCTTGTTGACAGTAGCTCCATCCCCTGAAGAAGCCACATCCGGTGGTGAAACATGTTGGGGGAGCTTTTGTGTTAGTTTTTAGATTAGGAGTAGGTAGGACCAAGTGTTGCAGCACGGAGCAACTGCAGACTCGATCGTGTTTGAACACCAGTGGCTGTGAATTGCACCAAAGAGAAATATGAGAACCTAGAGACTTAGGGTGAATGAACAAGTATCCTCTTGGCATTATGCCCACCTAGGCAAATAAAGTAAAATTACTGCTGGGGAAAAAGGGAAAAGTGGGACAAATCGATGCCATGAGGTTGACTATATGGGTGAAGTAACCCTTATCTCAGCCACTAGTGCCCTACCACACCTAGAATTTTAAACTAGTCTTTGTTCTTCCGTTATGTTACTTTCTTATAAATAAAATGAAATAAATGTTACGTTTTAAATTGACCAGAAACGGAAGTCTACTAGTCTAGGCAACTAGGCTATTTGAAATAAATTATAAGTTGTTTATTCCGGGTCTAAAGGGTCTTTGAAAACTATAACACTGAAGATATGACACTTTGATACAATGTAAAGTAGTCAGTTTACAGCTTGTATAACAGTGTAAATTTGGTGTGCCCTCAAAATAACTCAACACACAGCTATTAGAGGTGAGTACACCCCTTTAAGTGAAAATGGCCAAATTGAGCACAATTAGCCATTTTCCCTTCCCGGTGTCATGTGACTCATTAGTGTTACAAGGTCTCAAGTGTGAATGGGGAGCAGGTGTGTTAAATTTGGTGTTATTGCTGCCACACTCTCTCATACTGGTCACTGGAAGTTCAACATGGCATCTCATGGCAAATAACTCTCCAAGGATCAGGATCTACATAAAGATGGCCTAAACCATAAGAAGATTGCCAACACACTGAAAGTGAGCTGCAGCACGGTGGCCAAGACCATACAACAGTTTAACAAGACAGGTTTCACTCAGAACCAGCCTTGCCATGGTCGACCAAAGAAGTTGAGTCCACTTGCTCAGCGTCATATCCAGAGGTTGTCTTTTCCAAATAGACATATGAGTGCTGCCAGCATTGCTGCAGAGGTTAAAGGGGTGGGAGGTCAGCATGGCTGTCGTCCCAGACGGAAGCCTCTTCTATATATATACACAGTACAGACCAAAAGTTTGGACACACTTCTTATTCAAAGAGTTTTCTTTATTTTCATGACAATGAAAATTGTAGATTCACACTGAAGGCATCAAAACTATGAATTAACACATGTGGAATTATATACATAACAAACAAGTGTGAAACAACTGAAAATATGTAATATTCTAGGTTCTTCAAAGTAGCCACCTTTTGCTTTGATTACTGCTTTGCACACTCTTGGCATTCTCTTGATGAGCTTCAAGAGGTAGTCCCCTGAAATGGTTTTCACTTCACAGGTGTGCCCTGTCAGGTTTAATAAGTGGGATTTCTTGCCTTATAAATGGGGTTGGGACCATCAGTTGCGTTGAGTCGAAGTCAGGTGGATACACAGCTGATAGTCCTACTGAATAGACTGTTAGAATTGGTATAATGGCAAGAAAAAAGCAGCTAAGTTAAGAAAAACGAGTGGCCATCATTACTTTAAGAAATGAAGGTCAGTCAGTCAGCCGAAAAATTGGGAAAACTTTGAAAGTAAGGGCTATTTGACCATGAAGGAGAGTGATGGGGTGCTGTGCCAGATGACCTGGCCTCCACAGTCACCGGACCTGAACACAATCGAGATGGTTTGGGGTGAGCTGGACCGCAGAGTGAAGGCAAAAGGGCCAACAAGTGGTAAGCATCTCTGGGAACTCCTTCAAGACTGTTGGAAGACCATTTCAGGGGACTACCTCTTGAAGCTCATCAAGAGAATGCCAAGAGTGTGCAAAGCAGTAATCAAAGCAAAAGGTGGCTACTTTGAAGAACCTAGAATATGACATATTTTCGGTTGTTTCATACTTGTTTGTTATGTATATAATTCCACATGTGAAAATAAAGAAAACTCTTTGAATGAGAAGGTGTGTCCAAACTTTTGGTCTGTCCTCTATATAGTAGGAAGGCGCAAGGGTCCTTCGTTGAAGAAATGTATGTGTCACCGAGGTTCCTGGTCTCGGTGAAGTAAGAGCCAATATTTTCAGGTGTCAGCGGCAGCTAATGCTGATTGACACTTTACTATTTTAGTATGGCTGTATAGCTGATCTGGGACGGCTCTTACTGGGAGTAGGCAAAGTGCTGGGTGGGTGACTACTTCCCACGTTCCAGGCCGGGTCTTGGTTTTGGGCTATAAAACACAGGCAGCACTGTCAGGTGGTGTGGATTACTCCTCTCTGACAGTGGAGCTATGTCAGTCTCTGTGTTGGGACCTGGGAGTTTGGGCCTGGATTAAAACCTGCTACCTTGCTGGTGTGAAAGCAGGTGGATTCTGCTTTGTCCAAGGACTTCTTCTTTGCTGCATGGTGTGAACGAACACCTGAATCACAAGGTGACTGTTTTCCTTAAAACTGACTTTTTTGTTTTGTTACTTGTGTGTATAAACACTGAACTGCTTAATTTAAAGACTTTGTTGTTGCCTCTATACTGCGTCCGCTAACCTGCCTATCAGAGTGAACCCCCACAATCGGTGGAGGTTTCAGGCAATGCAGTGAGGCTGGCGTGAAGGCCGAAATATTTTTCGTTTTTTCCGGGCACGGGTGTATGTCTTACTTCAAACCAGCGAGATTATAACCCATGTCCCTAGACAAAATGGACGCTGTTTTGAAAGCCCTCGTGGAAGCTAACATGCAACAGCAGGAGGCCAATAAATAACAGCAGGAAACAAACCAGTTGCTGTTACAACATGTGATAGCTTTACAAGCAGCAGGAGCATCCCAGAGCAACCACGATGCCCGGAAAGCAGTCTGTGCGGCGATCCCCAAGATGACCCTGCAGACGACGTCGAGACCTATTTGGCGATCTTCGAGAAGGTAGCCGTGAGAGAGAAGCTACGCCTGGAACAATGCGCTGAGGTCGTCGCTCCGTTCGTGGCATCTGGACCACAGCAGATGTATTTTGACTTATCGGATGATCAAGAGGCTGATTACCCGACAGTAAAGGGTGAGATCTTGGCGAGACTGCGGGTGAATCGGTTGGTCCTGGCCCAGCGGGTACATCAGTGGGGGT